>NC_057400.1:28066827-28366827 GCF_019320065.1 Cervus canadensis | reverse complement strand
CCATCTAGTCAGTGATGCCATCCAACCATCTCATCCTCTGTCATCCCCTTCTCCTCCCACCTTCAATCTTTCCCAGCATCAGGGTCTTTTCCAGTGAGTCAGTTCTTCGCATCAGGTGGCCAAAGTATTGGAGTTTCAGCTTCAGTATCAGTCCTTCCAATGAATATTCAGGACTGATTTCCTTTAGGACAGACTGGTTGGATCTCCTTGCAGTCCAAGGGACTCTTCTTTTTCTCTAACACCACAATTCAAAAGCATCAATTCTTTGGTGCTCAGCTTTCTTTATGGTTCAACTCTCACATCCATACTTGGCTACTGGAAAAACCATAGCTTTGACTAGACAGACCTTTGTTGGTGAAGTAATGTCTCTGCTTTTTAATATGCTATCTAGGTTGGTCATAGCTTTTCTTCCAAGGAGCAAGCATCTTTTAATTTCATGGCTGCAGTCACCATCTGCAGTGATTTTGGAGTCCAAAATAATAAAGTCTGTCACTGTTTCCATTGTTTCCCCACCCATTTGCCATGAAGTGATGGGACCAGATGCCATGATCTTAGTTTTCTGAATGTTGAGTTTTAAGCCAACTTTTTCACTCTCCTATTTCATTTTTATCAAGAGGCTCTTTAGTTCTTTGCTTTCTGTCATAAGGGTGGTGTCATCTGCATATCTGACGTTATTGATATTTCTCTCAGCAATCTTGATTCCAGCTTGTGCTTCATCCAGCCCGGCATTTCACATGATGTACTCTGAATAGAAGTTAAATAAGCAGGGTGACAATATGCAGTCTTGATATACTCCTTTCCCAATTTGGAACTAGTTTGTTTTTCCATGTCCAGTTCTAACTGTTGCTTCTTGACCTGCATACAGATTTCTCAGGAGGCAGATAGAGTGGTCTGGTATTCCCATCTCTTGAAGAATTTTCCACAGTTTGGTGTGATCCACACTGTGAGAGGCTTTGGCATAGTCAATAAAGCAGAAGTAGATATTTTTATGGCATGCTCTTGCTTTTTCGATGATCCAATGGATGTTGGCAATTTGATCACTGGCTCTTCTGCCTTTTCTAAGTCCAGCTTGAACATCTGGAATTTCACTGTTCACAGAGAAGCCTGACTTGGAGAATTTTAAGCATTACTTTGGTAGCATGTGAGATGAGTGTAATTGTGTTCCACCTCACCTCTGGCAATCACTAATCTTTTTATCATCTTGATGATTTTGCCTTCTCCAGAATATTATGTTGTTGGAATCATACTATGTGTAGCCTTCCAAGATTGACTACTTTCACTTAGTAATATGCACTTAGGGATTCTCCAATTTAGTTTCATGACTTGCTAGCCCATTTCTTTCTACCACTAATATTCCATTTTCTGGGCACACCACATCTTGCATCCAAACATCTTGAACATCTTGGTCACTTCCAAGTTTTGGTGGTTATAAATAAATCTGCTATAAACATCAATGTGCAGATTTTTGTGTAGACATAACTTTTCAACTCCTTAGTGTGCATAATAAAGAGCATGTTTGCTGTATTTTATGGTAAGAGTACATTTAGTTTTGTAAAAGCTGCCAAATTGTCTTCCAAGGTATCTGTACCATTTTGCATTCCTACCAGCAATGAATGAGAGTTCCTGTTGCTTCACATCCTCATTAACATTTTGTGTTGTCAATTTTTCTGGATTTGGCCATACTAATAGGTGTGTAATGCTATCTCATTGTTTTAATTTGTATTTCTCTGACATATGATTTGGGACATCTTTTCATAGGCTTATTTGACACCCATGTCTTCTTTTTTGAGGTGTCTATTAAGATCTTACTCCTTGGAAGGAAAGTTATGACCAACTTAGCATATTAAAAAGCAGAGACATTACTATGCCAACAAAGGTCCATCTAGTCAAGGCTATGGTTTTTCCAGTGGTCATGTATGGATGTGAGGATTGGACTGTAAAGAAAGCTGAGCACCAAAAAATTGATGCTTTTGAACTGTGGTGTTGGAGAAGACTCTTGAGAGTCCC
The DNA here is from genome assembly GCF_019320065.1 of Cervus canadensis. NCBI lineage: Eukaryota > Metazoa > Chordata > Mammalia > Artiodactyla > Cervidae > Cervus > Cervus canadensis. The sequence goes on along the minus strand of NC_057400.1, from coordinate 28,364,820 downwards.
TTGGACTGCAAGGAGATCCAATCAGTCCATCCTAAAGGAGATCAGTCCTGAGTGTTCATTGGAAGGACTGATGTTGAAGTTGAAACTCCAATACTTTGGCCACCTGATGTGAAGAACTGACTCATTGGAAAAGACCCTGATGCTGGCAAAGACTGAAGGTGGGAGGAGAAGGGAATGACAGAGGATGAGATGGTTGGATGGCAACACCGACTCAATGGACATGAGTTTGGGTAAACTCTGGGAGTTGGTGATGGACAGGGAGGCCTGACATGCTGCAGTCCATTGGGTCACAAAGAGTTGGACACGACTTAGCGACTGAACTGATTAAAATGTTTGGCCTATGGTTTAATCAAGGTTTTTTTTTCCTCTTCTTGATTTATTATTGAATTTTAAGAGTTCTTTGTATATTTTAAATAAAAGTTATTTATCAGATGTCTTTTGAAAATATTTTCTCCTTGCTTGTGGCTTGTTTTCTAATTCTGTAGACATTATCTTTTGCAGAGCATAAGGTTTTAATTTTAATGAAGTCCAGTTTATTGATTATTTATTTATTATGTCTTTGGTGTTGTATCTGAAATATTATCTTCAATCCTAAGGTCATCTGGATTTTCTCCTATGTCATCTTCTAGGAGCTTTATAGTTTTGCATTTTATATTTATGTCTATGATCCACTTTTGAGTTTTTGTGAAGGATGTAAGTTCTGTCCCCAGGTTTTTTTTTTTTTTTTTTTTCTTCTATATGTGGATGTCAAGTTGTTCCAGCATCATTTGTTGAAGAGACTATCTTTGCTGTATGGCATCACCTTTGCTTTGCTTCTTTGTCAAAGATCAGCTGACAGTATTTAAGAGGGTCTTTTCTGGGCTCTCTATTTGTTTCACTGATTAGTTTATCCTTTTTTGCCAATACCACAGTGTCTTGATAATAACAGCTTTATAGTGAGTTTTGAAGTCAGATAGCATCAGTCCTTCAAGTTTGTTCTTCTCCTTTAATATTATTAATACATCAGTTATTCTGGGTCTTTTACCTCTTCATATAAATTTTAGAATCAGTTTGTTGATATCCATAAAATAACTTGCTGGGAGTTTGATTGGGGGTAGCCAATATTTTAGTTTACTAATTCTCTCTTTGGCCATTCTTTTATTAAATATTCCTATTGAATTCTTAATTTCAGTTCTATTTTTTAGTACCAGTATTTTCATTTAATTGAAAACTAAATTCCAATTCTCTTATAAAGTTCCCTGTATTTTGCTTATTTTCCTGTTTTTTATGTTATAGCTATTTTAAGTATATAATACTTTCAATATTAAAAGTTTAAATGCACTGGCCTATTTATTATTTTTCTCTTGGTTTTTGGTCATTTTGGACTGTTTGGTAATTTTGTATTGAATGTTATACATTGTATATGAAATATTCTAGGAGCTCTGGATTATGTTACTTTGTTGCTTTTCACTCTCTAAGTCCTATCTGACTCTTTGCAACCCCATGGACTGCAGCACACCAGGTTTCCCTGTCCTTCTACTTCCAGAAAAAAAAAAATTTTTTTCTGGTAGGTAGATAAAGTATAAGCTGTTATCTTCTTTCAGTTAATCCTGGATTTCAGGTTTTGTTACAATTGATGTATTTTTTGGTTTCCCTTTTCTCCTAAGACATAGATTTTTTCCCTGGGACATGGCCCTTTTGAGGTCTCAGAAGAAATCCTGGAGTATTTACCTGAATTCATATATATATATCTCCATGAGACAACTAAAACCTCTGCTTAGCTCTTTGGTCTCCCAGTTTTTGCTTTCCATTTGATTCCCTGGTGTCTCAACCTGAGCATGCACAGTTTAGGAATTGGTGAATGTCTTAAGAAGGAATTGCATGTGGAATTTTAAGCTTGCTTCTCTTGGCCCTTGGTCCCTTAAATCTCAGGTGAATTGGAAGTCCTGAACTTCAACCTCTATGTTTCCAGCCCATTGAAGCTTGCATGTTCAAGTAGACTGTGTACCACTAGTCTACACTCTTGTTATGCAGACAGCGGGTGAATTTCTTCAGTGAAACGCAGAGACAAATGTGCAACTCTGCTCTGTGTGTTTCTTTTCGCTCTGAGAACTTGGTCATCAAGTCCTGGTTGCCTTAATTGCTTATTGATACCTTCAAAGAGTTGTATTTTTTTTTAATTTTACCCATATTGTATAATTGACCCTGCTAAGATAGTGTGATATAGGTTATGGCATTATGGCTGGAAGAAGAAGTTCACAATCCTACATTTCATTTGTTCTTCAACAAATCTGTGCCCATAGCTAATATAATACACAATGGTAAAAAATTGTCCTTTTAAGATCAGGAAAAAAGCAAGGCAACTCTTGTTACTTTTATATAACATAGTATAGGAAGTCCTAGGAGATTAGGCAAGAAAAAAAATAAAAGGTATGCAAATTGAAGTGGGAAAAGTAAAACTTATTTGTATATATAAAAACATTTAAGACTGTAGCAAAAAAAAAAACAAAAACAAAAACACCTGTTAAAACTAAGCAACAAATTCAATAAAGGTGCAGTATGTGAAATCAATATATGAAAATCAGTTGTTTCTATACACAAGTAATAAACTATCAGAAAAAATAAGAAAACAATCCCCTTTACAATTGCATCAAAAAGACTAAAATACCTGCGAATAAATTTAACCGAGATGAAAGACCTGTAGACTGAAAACTATAAGACACTGATGAAAGAAATTGAAGAAGACACAAATAAATGGCAAGATACTCTGTGCCCATGCATTAGAAGAATATTGTTAAAATGTCCATACTACCAAAAGCGTTCTATAGATCCAATGCAATCCCTATCAAAATTTCAGTGACATTTTTACAGAAATAGAGCAGACAATTTTACTGTTTGTATGGAATCACATATTACCCTGAATAGCCAAAACAATCTTGTAAAAGAAGAGCAATTCTGTGGAGGCATCACCCATCCTGATTTTAAGCTAAATTACAAAGCTATAATAATCAAAACAGTGTGGAACTGCCATAAAATAGATATAGATCAATAGATCTATTATCTATTCAATACAACATAATGAAAGTAAGAAAGTGAAAGTCACTCAGTTGTGTCCAACTATTTGTGACCCCATGGACTACACAGTCCATGGAATTTTCCAGGACAGAATACTGGAGTGGGTTGGGAGTGGGTAGCCATTTCCTTCTCCAGGGGATCTTCCCAACCCAAGGATTGAACCCAGGTATCCCACATTGCAGGAGTATTCTTTACCAGTTGAGCCACCAGGGAAGCCCAAATAGAACATAATAGAGAGCCCTAAAATAAGCCAATTCTTCTATGGCCAATCGATTTATGACAAAAGAGGCAAGAATGTGCAATCAGGACAGGATAGTCTTTTCAATAAATGATGTTGGGAAAACTGGGCAGACTTGTGAAAAGAATGAAACTGGACCATTATCTTGCATCATACATAAAAAAAAATCAACTCAAAATGAATAAACCTTGAACATAAGATTTGAAACCATACAGCTTCTAGACAAAGCCATAGAGGGTAAACTTCTTGATGCAGGTCTTGTCAGTGGGTTTTTTTTTTTTTTTTGGATTTCAGCAACAAAAGAGAGTAAACAAATGGGACTCCATAAAACCAAAAAACTTTTGTACAGCAAGGGAAATCATAAATAAAATGAAAAGATGACTTAAAGAATGGAAGAAGATATTTGCAAATCATTTATTTGGTAAGGAGTTAATATTGAAAATGTAAAAAAAAAAAAACTCACACAACTCAGTAGAAAACAAAAACCCAATTAAAAATGGGCAGAGGAGCTGAATAGACATTTCCCTAAAGGAGACATACAAATGGCCAACAGGTATATGAAAAGGTATTCAACATCACTAATTATCAGGGAAATGAAAATCACAATGTTAGCATGGTTATTACCAAAGTGACAAGAAACTATGGCTCTGAATCTCACACCTGTTAGCATGGTTATTATAAAAAAGACAAGAACTAAGTATTGATAAGGATATGGAGAAAAGGGAATCCTTGAGCAATCTTCGTGGGAATAGAAAGTGGTGTAGTCACTATGAAAAACATGGTAGAGACTCTTCAAAAAATTGTATGAAAAACATTGTACAGACTCTTCAAAAAATTGAAAGTGTTACTGCCATATGATCCCATGATTTCACTTCTGGGTATTTATCCAAGGAAAATGAAAACACTAACTTAAAAAGATATCTGCACCACCAGTTTCTTTGCATTATTATTTACAATAGCTGTAACAGAGAAACAACCTAAGTATCCACTGATAGATTAATGAATAAAGAGAATGTGGTGTGTCTGTGTATGTGTAATATATACATATATATAAATATCATTATATACCTTATAAATATATATGAATATTATTCAAACATAAAAGAGAAAGAAATCCTGCCATTTATGACAACATGGATAGACCTTGAGGGCATTATAATAAATGAAATATGTCAGAGAAAGAAAAAAACATATGATCTTATTTATATTAATATATGAACTCTAAAAAGAAAAAAACAAGCAAACAAACAAAATCAAACTAATAGATAGATACAAAGAACAGTTTGGTGATTGTTGGGGGAAGGGTGGGTGGGATGGGAAATGAGTGAAGTGGGTGAAGGTGGTCAAAATGTATAAATCTCCAGTTATAAAATAAATAAGTCCTTGAATATTTATAGCATGGTGACTATAGTTTACAACATTGTGTTATATATTTGAAAGTTACCAAGACAGATTTTAAAAGTTCTCATCATAAGAAAAAAACTTTTATGACAAACCTAGACAGTGTATTAAAAACAGAGACATCATTTTGCCAACAAAAGTCCATCTAGTCAAAGTTATGATTTTTCCAGTAGTCATATACAGATGTGAGAGTTGGACCATAAGGAAGGCTGAACACTGAAAAATTGATGCTTTCAAACTGTGGTGCTGAAGAAGATACTTGAGAGTTCCTTGGACAGCAAGGAGATCAAACTGGTCAATCCTAAAGGAAATAGACTCTGCATATTCATTGGAAGGACTGATGCTGAGGCTGAAGTTCCAAAACTTTGGCTACCTGATGTAAAGGGCCAACTTATTGGAAAAGACTGATGCTGGGAAAGATTGAGGGCAGGAGGAGAAGGGGGCAACAGAGGATGAGATGGTTGGATGGTATCATCAGCTCGATGGACATGAGTTAAAGAAAACTCCGGGAGGTGGTGAAGGACAGGTGAAGCCTGCCGTGCTGCAGTCCATGGAGTCTCAAAGAGTCAGACATGACTGACTTAGTGACTGAACAATAACAATTATGTGTAGTGATGGATGTTAACTAATTTTATTGTGGTAGTCATTTTGAATTGATATACATATCAAATCATTATGTTGCAAACCCAAGTAAATACAATGTTATATGTCAATTACATTTCACTTAAAAAAAAAACAAAACAGAAATATGCTTGACATGAAATTGAAACTTAGGAAAGTTAGGCAACTTGCCATGGCACAAGACAAATAAGACTAATAGGTAGCCCTAGAAGTAAAGTCAGGTGTTTTGACTCTGCTCTTAACATCGACCATAGCCTGAGATGGGTTTCATATTCAATTTTGGATTCTGAGCATCATTAAAGTATCCCTTTAAACTCTGTTGACTTAAGCATGCATTTTCTTTCCTTATTAATGTTTTCTGTGGTTAAAAAATACTGAGTATTTTAAAATAACATAATAGAAGTCCTTATTATCCTGAAATTGACATAGGTTTGTACACAGCTTGTATCTTTTTCCATTTCACTTTGGTTGAATACTGTAAAAACCTGTACTGACTCATTGTCTATAGGAATCTTGGGCACTGGCTCCCCTCATGAATAGATGCTAAACAGTCATTTAACTTAGAGTCTTGGGACACTATTCTGAGTCAGTATTGTCACACTCTCAATCGTCTGTAACTTTATAGTCACAGTGCTGCAGATAGGTAAGAAGATATTCGACCTATACACTTCTGATATTTTAAACTTCTAAATCTTGATCTTCTAAAAAGCTGTTTTTAAAGATGCATGAAGAGAGGATGCATGTGGGGCATCTTATACTCAGGCAAATCTTACATTCTCTTTGGGTATATTTTATATTTCAATATGGAGGCAGAAAGCAGCAGAAGAGTTCATCCTTGTGAATTGCACAGAATATACTTCATGGGATTTGCACAATGGTATAAACCCATGGCATCCATAGGTGGGGCAATGATAATCCTATATTGTGAAACTTTTAAGATAATTTCCATTGAGTGAGTTCATTAGCATGCTACATCTTAGATGATACTTGTCAATCACTTAAATACTTTTAAAATGTTTTTGCACTCATTGTCCCACTGTATCTTCATAAATACTCTGACAAATAAGCAGAATGAACAAATTCCCTATTTCAGAGTTGAGGGCAGGGACATTGTTACTTGTCCATACAACAATGCTGGGAACTCAGTAGAATTATAATTTGAACCCAGGTCTTCTGAGTTTTTCTTCTTGACTTTTCTATTTCCCTTACATATCACTGTCTCTGATATGTAAGGCAACTGAGCAAGGGCTCTTTGGAGGCTAAAATTTTGTCTAAGTACTGAAAGACCAGCAGGTGTGTATGCTAAGTCGCTTCAGTTGGGTCCAACTCTTTCTGACCCTATGGACTGTAGCCCGCCAAGCTGCTCTGTCCATGGGATTCTCCAGGCAAGAATACTGAAGTGGGTTGTCATGCCCTCCTCCAGGGGATCTTCCAGACCCAGGAATCGAACCTGCGACTCTTGCAGCTCCTGCATCACAGGCGGATTCTTTACCTCTGAGCCATTAGGGAAGCCTCAAATCAGCAGGAGAGATGATTTTGGCCATAGGTACTGTCCCATGCCACTCAAATTGTAAGATGATTTTGTGTCTTCTCCTTGTTTCTTCCCTATTTCATTGGAGCTCCTGGAAAAATGCCTCTGTCATCAATGTGATAGAAAGTCTCTCTCAGACTTTTTATTTAAATAAAGCTTTCCCTGAGGGAAATTCAAAATAATCATTTGCCCTCTTGGAGCAAGGATCAGTTAAGATTCTTAAAAATTCTTCTTTTTCTCAGAGAGAAGGCCCTGCAACTTTCTTAAAGAAACACATGAGGGAGACTAATATTGAGCAGGGCAAGGGAAATGCAGCTTGTGAGTCATAAATATTTACATTTCTTGGAGGCTCTGCTTAAGATTAAGAGGGTTGAACAGCATGACTTTATGTGAGGAGGTTGGCAGCAGATTCTCTGAAATAGCTGAGGTGATATTGCTCAGGCCTCTAGCAATAATATAAATAACTTTCTGAAAGGTATTTTCTGAGTTGTTCAAGGCTCCCTGGGTCCATTTAAATCTCCTTTTCAGCTTTGATTTATCCTGCTTTTGTCATTTAAGGACCATGGTTCGATCCACCCCCATCATTTAGGAGAATTTTAACAAATTTTCATAGCATAGCCTCAAATACATGAAAATCAGAAATATCAAGCAGAAAATTCATTCATTTATTTGTCTTCAGCTGAATTGCTTAAAAACTGATAATAAAAACAAAAGAGAATATACTGGAATTTAGTATTGTTTAAGAACACTTTTGGGGGGCCCCTCTGACTAGGGTTCAATTAGAATTTTAATTTATCTTTTTAAAAATTTGCATAACAAGGTTATGAATGATGAGGCAGCTAGAGCCAGACGCCTTGGCTCCAAGGTTTGCAATTCAAGTAGGGAGTATTTTGCAAGAGAGAAAGGGAGGTGGGGAGAGTTCACTGTTCTTATAATATGCATAGCTTGCTGAAACCTGAGTTTCCTAGATTGTCTTCCTTGAGCTCCCATATCTGTAAGAATAAAGGAAAAGCAGGAGGTTGCACAGCAGACTTGGAGAGCAGATTAGTTTTCTCTAGCGGGGGTGAGGGGTAAAGACCATCCTCAAAGCAGGAACATTCCTGTCATGCCAGCTGCAGGCTGGTGTTTCCCTGTGCTGTAGGCTCTCTGCAGGAAAGACATACACTGACGCAGAGGAATACCATAGGCTTATATTTTCTAACATCCTCTTCAATCAGAAATGTTTAATAGCTGGAAACTGTACTCTGTGACCATAACTGTTGCCTCAAAGATACAGACAAGTTTGTGCAAAGTAGGGGGAGTTTCTCCTCATAAATCTTTTATTCCCATTTAAATTTCTTGCTGCATTCTAACAAGGGGTCTCTTTCTGACCCAACTGTGGTATGCTCTTATCTGTCTTAATTGTGGAAGTAAGAAGACATGCATACTTTAAAAAGAAAAAAAAAACAACTTTTATGTGATTTTGATATTTTCCTCATTGCTTTGAAAGTGAAGTTGCTCAGTTGTATCTGACTCTTTGCGACCCCATGGCACGTAGCCTACCAGGTATCTCCGTCCATGGGATTTTCCAGGCAAGAATACTGGAGTGGGTTACCATTTCCTTCTCCTTCTCTCATTGCTTTATGTCTGCCCAAATTTACCTGTCTGAATCCCATGGCTTTAAGCCTTAGGTCTAATCCTAACATTTAACTTGTAGTTGCTGTTGTGAGCTGAATTTGCCTCAGTGGACTGCTCTTTGGATCAGTACTTGCCTCTTTAACAGTGACTTTTGTAACTTTGTCCTCAAAGACGTCACCAGGAGCTTCAAGAACATGGGGAGAGCTTGGGGGGAAATATATTTGGTGGGGAGCATTTTGGAGACATTCTAAATATCATATAAAGTTGACCACTTATTCTACCTAAGCATAAGATGGTCTTTGTGCTAAACTTTCTGAGGTCTAATGTATTGATAAAATGATTGAAAGAGCAGACCAAATGTGAATGCCTTGGTTTAATCCAGCCTGAGGCAAGGGACCTAGCTGGAAATTGCCATTTGGCTTTCCAATCCATTAAAGGCCTCTAGATCTGTCCTTTGCTGCCAGTTTCACTTTCAATTTCACTTTGACACTTCTGTTAATTTTGTTTAGGAAACCCAGTTACCAAGCTTCAGATGAGATGGAGTTAGAAGTAGATATGCTCAAGCTATATTGAACTATGGGTAAGGAAAAGCTGCTGTTCATCAGGGACAGTCTGGAGAGTGACCACTCTTGAAATTCGGCTGTTTGCCAACCAGCAGCTACAGTGAGGAGCCAGGGGCTTCTGACTTCTGCTCTCGGCATCATCGCCTCATTCACCTGTGACTGAGGCAGGCCTCTTACAAAGCATCTCAGATACCAAGCTGTGATAGCTCAGGCATCAGCAAGAAAGGAAAAGGGGAACAATTCCTCTGAGTTATCCAAGTGCTGTTTTCTTTTTTACCTTGGTGAGCATCTGAAAAAAACTCCTAGTCTTTCACACTGTCCCCTGTCCACCTGTGTCCTCTTGTTCCCTGGTGATAGTTTTAGGGGAACAAGGCAGAGATTGAGATCCATGTTTATTAAAGTATGATACACAAGCAACTGGTGACATGCAAAATGACTTTAGGTAGTACCAAGACAACCTTTCATATATTATATTTAAAAGAATTATGCATTTATTTTTATAGCAACTTCTAATTTCTGTAAATGAAATGAATTTATAATTTATGACTATAATGAAAATTTCCTTTTAAAAGAAATGCATTTCAGTTTAAAAAGGGAATACTTTAAGCAAAAGTTTTAGAGTAATAATAGTATAATTGGTATGCTGATAAGACAATATTTATGAAGTTTGGTATGTGAATGACTCAAGTTTAGGAAGTTTCAACTTCCACAGGCCAGGGCAGAGTGGACCCAGAGAAAAAATAATTGGGACCTTCTTAATTTAAATTTTTTATGCAAATCTGTAGATCATGAATGTTATGTGGAGGCTAGCAGTTTGATTCTTCATGGTCTCTCCAAATTTTAGTTCTTAAAAGATGCCATTATTCGAAATAGCGTTATGAAAGTAAAACCCACAATGTAGATTTTAAAAGGAGGAAGAGGTCATGCCTGAGTCTGGGCTTTTAATGTTTGGTCTTGATTATTCTGTTGAGTACTTAAAGCTCATTCTGAAACACTGAGCTGTGAGAGGCCATTTGGTTTCCTTGATTTAGTGCCTCTGAATCCTTTCATCTCTATGCCTCAAGCTAATACTGTTTTCCTACTTTCAGTTCAACTCTCTAATTCCCTGGGAGTCTTTCTGAAATCACAAATAATAAAAGGCAAGTGCTATTATTTGGTAATTAGAAGAGAAGATTTACAGAGAAGAAAATAGAAATTCATGCTTTGCATTTATTTATTCATTTAAAAATAGCTCTAAAAGATTTTTAGTTTTTTTGGAGACACTAATATTGAGGAAAACATTAGGAATAATGCAGTTCAGCCATCATTTCTATTGTAGAGAGTATGCTATTAACAGGATCCAAAATACATTAATATTATTTGGTGGGAAGAGCTATGGAGGTAGATATATGTGTATGTGATTGTTGGTTTTTCCGCCTTCTAGCTATATGATCTTATATATATCCCTCCAAGCCACAATTTCCCAAACTATGAAGTGGGGAAAAGCAATATTTGTTTTGTGAAATTGTTGTGGATTAATTTAAGAAAGACGTAAAAAGAGCTTATCATGTAAATGGAGTACTTTTTTCTTTTACCTTTTCCTATAAGTGGAATCTCTCAGTTTGGCTCTTTATTTCAGACTAATCAATTATATGCTTTTATTTAATTGCATCTTAGTTCTGCCTCCATAAATCTATTATGGTAGGGACAATGTCTTCCTGTTTGTATTATCAGCAGCGTTAGGCTCAGAGTCAGTACTCAATATTCACCAACTGATCAGAGGAGGATAAGGCGACTGGCTTAGGAAACAGCATTCTTACTGCTTTGTGGACTGGATGAGACTACCCAGATCTCTTAGAGCAGTGATCTGTCTCTGGCATGCCTCATGGTGGCAAGCAGTGACACTTTCTCAGGGAGATGACCTTATAAGGGAAAGAGATTCACCAACATCTCTTAACATAGTACTTAATGGTTTGGTGCCCTAGGCAACTGGCAGTTTCTTTTAGGCATCTAACTTCAATATTGTCTTGCAATTTGAAGCCTCTTTCTCTTATTCTGACTACCATGGAGACAGTGAGTTATTTAATCAGTGTCTTTTGCAAAATGTTTCTTTCGTATTCTTGAAATCTATTATTGTTACCTCACTCTCAAGATTTCTTTTCTTTTGCGTGCGCTGTAATTCTAGAGACAGCAGTAGCACTGAATCTGTTTTCTGGCAACTCAACATCTGATTCAGGATTCAGTTCCTACTGGTATTGGCTGCAGTGAAATCACCTGTTTCAATACAAGGAAATATTTGAAATCATGCATCTTTTGAGCATTGGTTGGGTGGGAGAGGCAATGACATTAGACAGTTGGAATAATTTGTTTCTGTTGTAAATCTGAAGTTTTGAAGTCATGTTGTAATTAAACCTCAATTTACTGAGATTTAAAAATATGAAACATTTACTGAAATGTCCTTAGAAAGGACTTTCTATGTTTGCTGACTTCCTATAAACTTAAAACCAGTTATGGGATCTAGCAATTCAGAGAAGTCATATAACATTTTCTAAAGTTACTACATTCTCTTCTATATGCATTTAGACAAATCATTTTATCCTTTCTATCATGGTTTACTCACCAAATATATCTAAGACAGGTATAGCTGTCGTAATTTCACTAATAGATGATCTTAGAACTTTTCTTGTATCCTGCAAATAGATGTATACAAAAAATTACAAAATAAAATTTTATTCCACAGAAATATCTGTCACTGTGTCTCCAAGAAGACCATATTCTCTATGAGAGTAGGGACTGTGTCAGCTGTTTTAACTTTAGTGCCTTATAAAATGCCTGGCACTTAGTTGGCACTGAATATTGTTTAGTGGATAAATAAAGGAATGCAGTTGTTGTTCAGTCGATAATTCATGTCTGACTCTGCTATCCCATGAACTGTAGCATGCCAGGCTTCTCTGTCCATCACTCTCTCCCTAAGTTTGCTCAAACTCATGTCCATTGAGTCAGTGATGCCGTTCAACCATCATCCTCTGTTGCTCCCTTCTACTCCTGCCTTCTATTTTTCCAGCATCAGGGTCTTTTCCAATGAGTCAGCCCTTCACATCAGGTGGTCAAAGTATTGGAGCTTCAGCATCAGTCCTTCCAATGAATATTCAGGAATGATTTCTTTTAGGACTGACTGGTTTGATCTTGCTGTCCAAGGGACTCTCAAGCATCTTTTCTAGCACCACAGTTTGAAAGCATCAATTCTTTGCTGCTCAGCCTTCTTAATGGTCCAGCTCTCACAGCCATACATGACTACTGAAGAAACCATAGCTTTGATTATATGGACCTTTGTTGGCAAAGTGATATGTCTGCTTTTTAAAACACTATCTAAGTTTGACATAGCTGTTCTTCCAAGGAGCAAGTGTATTTTAATTTTGTGGCTGCAGTCACCATCCACATTGACTTTGGAGCCCAAGCAAATGAAATCTGACACTGTTTCCACATTTTCCACATCTATTTGCTATGAAGTGATGGGATTGGATGCCATGATCTTAGCTTTTGAATGTTGAGTTTTAAGCCAGCTTTTTCACTTTCTTTTCTCACCTTCATCAAGAGGCTCTTTAGTTCCTCTTCACTTTCCGCTGTTAAAGTGGTATCATTTGCATATCTGAGGTTGTTATTTCTCTGGGCAATCTTGATTACATCTTGTGCGTCATCTAGCCTGGCATTCTCATAATGTACTCTGCATAGAGTTAAGTAAGCAGGGTGACAGTATACAGCCTTGATGTACTCCTTTCCCAATTTTGAACGAGTCTGTTCCATGTCCAGTTTTAACTGTTGCTTCTTATTTGCATACAGATTTCTCAAGAGATAGGTAAAGTGGTCTGGTATTCCCATCTCTTGAAGAATTTTCCAGTTTGTTGTGATCCACAAAGTCAATGGCTTTAGCATAGTCAATGAAGCAGAGGTAGATTTATTTTTTGAATATTTTTTAGTGAATAAATAAAGGAATGCGGTAAGAGATGCTAAGTGTCTGAAGTGACTGACTCTTAATTTCCTCTGAGTATTGACTAATAATATATGTGTTCAAAGTTTGGAGCTGGTTGTTTTCTTAGTGATATGAGTTGATTCTAGGTCAGAGTGGTCAGGTCAGGGGAAGTCCCAAAAGCTTAATTTAGTTTCTTCTACCTAATAAAGTCTTATGAATAGTTAGAAATTTGGTAGGAACAATGGAATTGATTGGACTCCTTAAATCAACAGATCTAATAGTGCATACTGTGCATCCCGTAGTGTACCATTTGTGCTAATGTCTAGGGATACAGACTAGCTATGAGCATCCTTATCCTAGATGGCTTAAAGGTCACATATGAGGTATATTTTGTGAGTTCAGCTATTCCAACATAGGTTTCTAGGAAAAATCCATCTCAAATTGATCATGACTTAAATAGCGTGGATGCCATAGGTGAAAACTCCAATTTACCCAAGTTCAAATTCTGAATCTTGGTCAATTTATTACACTTTTGTACTGTATCTGCAAATTGTGACAAATTTATTTTTTTAAACTCCCTCAGAGTTTTTGTGAAGGTAAGATGAAATAATCCATATAAAACATTTATTCATCCATGTGGCACATAATTTATGTGATTTGGTAAATTGAAAATGAGTTTCAACCCTCTTTAAAACCAAGGTATCTTACACAATTCCCTAATCCACATGTTGATGATCAGTCTCTTTCATTCAAGCAGAAGATCCTCGTAGACCTGCCAAATTTTAATTGCCTTTGACTTCCCTTCATCTGGTGTAGTGATGGTCACATAGTAACTTTTCAATATCTGGTGAGCAAGAATGAAACTTACACAGAGCTTCAAAGTGTTAATGCCCCATCCAACATACCCATGGCCCTATATAATGTTGGATTTTTTCCAATGATAAGATTTCAGAAGTCTTTAAAAATTTTTCTTTAAACTGTTTTTGTTTAAAAGTAAGAGGAAAATAAATCTTCCTAAAATACATTCGGCCATGTGTATTTTTAGAAAATAAACTACTACTCTGTTTGAAGAGGAGCAATCTGTACTTTTTCTTAAATATGTAACATTTTTGAACTGTAAGAACAAAAGAAAAAGACAGCTTCAATCTCCTACTGTTGTTTCAAATTCCATCCAGTTTAGAGGTTTTTTTTTTTTTTTTTTACCACCCCTCTTAAGTGTCAATTGTGGTGCTGATGTGGTAGCAACTGGATGGGCTTAGACTTGACCTTAATGTACAGTTAGTGTATAACACCCAGAGGTTGCTCAGTACACCTAGCTTTCCAATCTTACCAAGTCCGCTTGTGTCTGGTGGGGTAAATGTGAAAAACCATAGAACCAAACACATGCCGGTTCCCCTGGGCTATTTGCTTTTAATAGCGGGTTCACATATAGCTGCACATGTTTTCTCTAAACCCTCAGGGATAATAGTTTCAGACACTCCTTTAGCATGCCTTTCTTAAATTTCCCTCACATTCTGTCACAAGTGAAGCCACCTGATTCCAAACCTCTTTTGAGGGTTTGGATAGATTTTATCTCTTCTGTCCCATCCAATTGCTCTCCCTGCTGCTCACATTTCTCCTTTCCTATTCTGTGTTCCTGCAGCTGCTATTTTTTGGGTTGCTTTCTCTGCTTTTACTCTTGCTCAAACCTTAGCTTCAGGGTTGAGTCAGTTGTCACAATGAAATCCCCAGGCTTCTGCGACTGGCGTTTGAGATCATTTCCCAGCCTCTGTGCATATAAAAGAAACTTCAACGTAAAGTTCTCATACATTGATAAAAGTTAAAATGAGTACCAGAGAAATAACATATTACATACAAATAAACAGATAAGGCAGAAGAGACAAAAAGAGAAATCTTTATAATTTCTGCTTCTCCTTAGTCTGCACGCAGGCTGTCATACAGGCTGTCCAGACATTACCACTTATAGATCTAAACACGTTTGAGTGAAAGCTTTCATTCATCAAAGGAATGTCAGTTAGGATTTGTGTGACTTCACGCAGTTAGGGTAATGCTAGCCCTCATGTTTGTGACTGCTCAGGAAACAGTAATGTCAGAGTAAACACTAAGATTTCGTGGCTAAACAAATAAAGTTCATTTCTTGTTTATTTATTAACAATGTAGGTTACCACAGGTCCATGGGGCTTGAGGGATGAGACTCTACTAAAAAGTGTCAACATGAAATCCTGGTTTAAGTGCACCCGTCTTCTACAGGTGCTTACCAGTAATTAAAAGCATGGAGGAAGATGCATGGGAGATTTTTCTGGATCATGTTTAGAAATGGTGAACAGAAGTCATTTTTATTCACATTTTATTGGATGAAACTTGCTCTTATGGTTATCTCAACTAAAGTAGAAGCTGAGACCTACATATAGGAAGAGGAAGAAAGAAATACCTCTTTGCTTAGAAATTAGTTCTACATGGCCATAGCCATCTCCAAAGTTCACTCTTAAGTATAAACCTCAAATCAATCTGATTAATTTCTTTAATGATAAGTTTCTAAATGATAATTTGAAAAACATAGGGGAAATAAGGAACCATTCTGATAAACAGCTAACATTTTCTCTCATTTTTCTATTCAAAGGTCATACTCAGCCCCTCCCCAAAGGAGAAAATTAATAGTAACATTTAGGTGTCATTTCCAGATCAAAGTCCATAATTTCTGAGTGATTAGTGTTTCTTTCAATCAGGTACAGATATGACTCCATGAGTTCCAGTCACCTCTAAAAAAAAAAATCTCTCTCCTCTACCAGCAGATACGCAATATTGGATCAAAAACAGTGTAACAGCAAGACAAATTGCCTTTAGAAAAGGGAAGATTAGAAGGCCTAGTGGCTGGTCAGTGGTCCATTTTCAAGAATGAAATCTTTCTGGACAAGTTTTGTGAGGACCCCCTGCTCAGCAGAGGAGGACATTTCTGAGCAGACCTTGGATTCACTCTCATTCCCTTTTTCTTTGTTTACTTCTGTTACTTATCTACCCTTGAAGTCTTCTTCCTTGACTTGAGGTTCTTATTTTCTCTGTTCATGTGAAGTGAGTCATTGTGAAGTCTACCTTACTTGGAACAGCTTTTGAAACCTGCTGCCTTTTAGTGCAAGTTTGGGGTGCTAAGACTTCTTTTATAATCATGGACTAGTTTTTCTATGTATTTATTATTTATTTTTTTAATGTATTTATTTCTTGACTGAATTCATGGATTATTTAGGTAATACAACTCCTTAAAAACTCACAAGACGTGTGCACTATGTGCTGACAAATTCGTTTCACATGCTAGTAATCATCAGCCAAAGTTCTTGCTCATATGTAATTCTCAAGTTGGATTTATTTTATTAAATCTTCATCTTTATGCCTCTTTCTCTCAACTTATGGAGGCTGTTTTGAGGTAATTTGAAACAATTTGAAACAATCCTTTGTAGAATTGATAAGAATTAGTGGATCTTTCCCCCCAAAGCCTTTTTCCATTTTATTTCATACTCTCAGGTTCCAAAGCTATTGACTTTTCCAGCCTTGTGAACCTGCAAATTTTTGCATTCAACTTACTCCTGGAAAATTACTCTAAACTTCTTAATCCTTGCCTTAACTGCAATCTTCTTTACACTAACTAGCTATAGGCAGCACATAGCAACTGATGAACACTAATTCTTCTCTCTTTTCAACTATTATCCCCTGGGGTTAGTCTCAGTAGACTCCTGGTCAACTTTTTAGATTGTTGGAGACAGCAGCACTTTTTATCAACTATTTTACCGAAATAAAAGAGGGTTCTCCGGCCTACTAGCCATCTACCACCAGAGTGCTGCTGCTGCTGCTGCTAAGTCACTTCACTGTGTCCAACTCTCTGTGACCCCATAGACAGCATCTACCAGGCTCCTCCATCCCTGGGATTCTCCAAGCAAGAACACTGGAGTGGGTTGCCATTTCCTTCTCCAATGCATGCATGCATGCTAAGTCGCTTCAGTCGTGTCCGACTCTATGCGACCCTATGGACAGCAGCCCACCAGGCTCATCTGTCCACAGGATTCTCTAGGCAAGATTACTGGAGTGGGTTGCCATTTCCTTCTCCAACCAGAGTGCTAACCCAATACAAAATACTGGGGGTTTTGGTCTAGTAGTATCACACTTTGAGTAGGATAATGGTTCAGTTCAGTTCAGTTCAGTCGCTCAGTCTTGTCTGACTCTTTGCGACCCCATGAACTGCAGCACGCAGACCTCCCTGTCCATCATCAACTCCCGGAGTCCACCCAAACTCACTTCCATCAATTTGGTGATGCCATCCAACCATCTCATCCTCTGTCGTCCCCTTTTCCTCCTGCCCTCAATCTTTCCCAACATCAGGATCTTTTCCAATGAGTCAGCTCTTCACATCAGGTGACCAAAATATTGGACTTTCAGCTTCAACATCAATCCTTCCAATGAACACTCAGGACTGATCTCCTTTAGGATGGACTGGTTGGATCTCCTTGCAGTCCAAGGGACTCTCAAGAGTCTTCGCCAGCACCACAGTTCAAAAACGTCAATTCTTTGGTGCTCAGCTTTCTTTATAGTCCAACTCTCACATCCAAACATGACCACTGGAAAAATCATAGCCTTGACTAGACAGACCTTTGTTGACAAAGTAATGTCTCTGCTTTTTAATATGCTATCTAGGTTGGTCATAACTTTCCTTCCAAGGAGTAAGCATCTTTTAATTTCATTGCTGCAATCACCATTTGCAGTGCTTTTGGAGCCTAGAAAAATAAAGTCAGCCACTGTTTCCACTGTTTCCCCATCTATTTGCCATGAAGTGAAGGGACCAGATGCCATAATGGTTAGGCTTTAGGATAATTTTAGTTGTTGTGGCAAATTAGTCCCCAGATTTCTTTGACTCCATGTATTAATCAGTTTATTTACTCTTATGTGAAAATTCAAAGTCATTATGTGGATTCTGTCAGTCATGCCAAGACGTATGCTGAAGAAAGTTTTGTTCTCACTAACCTTCAATGTGTCTTCCATCTATGCTTTGAATTTTAACTTTGGGCTAACAGAAGTAGGAAGAGTATGGAGATGGACACAAAGGAAATTTATGTGGACCCAGGTCTATAGTAGTGCTTGTCCTTTTCACTATGCTCATGCAAATACATTTAACACTAAGAGAAGCTGGGAAAAGTAATCTAGCTGTGCACTGAGGAATCAGATAAGATGGATTTGAAGCATAGCACTTGCCAGTCTCTGCTATAATGTCTTGAATGAGTAGGCATTTCTTATGTACAAGAAATCTCAGAGCAGGTTGTTGAAAGTTGGTGTTCTGATCCTATCATAACAATAGAGACTGCTTTTATCTCCCCTACTCCCTTTTCTCCAAGGGAAAAAAAAAGTGCTCTTGCCTGAGATTTCCAGCAATAACTTATTGTCCAGACTTGAACTAAGTGACCATTGTTAGTAGCAAGGGAGGCTGGGAAGTTGGATATTTTAGCCAGGAGCATTTCTCCTCTGTTTAGAATTGGTTCATTTAGTAAGGGTGAAGAGGAGAATGACATTGGGTGGTGTCTTTGCACTAGACATTAGCAGTGTCTTTCTCAAAGCATATGATTTCCACATTCCAGGGAAACATCCTACCCTGGAACAGACCTCTTTTTCTCTCATAAAGTAGTATATAAAGCATTCCTATCTTCTAGAACATTCAGAAATATATATTTGAAATGTCTTTGAGTACCTCGCACCATGTCTGCAACATAGTACATAGTTAATTTTTTATTGGAATAGTTAACCAAATGAGTAAATACATCAGTATACCTGTGTGACTGGAGCTTCCTTGGTGGCTCAGACAGTAAGGAATCTGCCTGCAATGTGGGAGACCTGGGTTTGATCCCTGGGTTGGGAAGATCCCCTGGAGGAGGGCATGGCAGCCCACTCCAGTATTCTTGGCTGGAGAATCCCCATGGACAGAGGAGCCCGGTGGGCTACAGTGCACGGGGTCACAGAATCAGATATGACTGAGTGACTAAGCACACACCTGTGTGACTGAGGAGTTAGAAGTAGATGTCTTTTAACAACTGTCACCAACAGATGTGCAAGTCCAATTATGTAATGGATAGAATGAGATAGTTATTGTTCATATACAAGCCATTTCCCCCAGATATTTCTTATCTATGAGATAGTTTATGCCTTCTAAGTCATCAACAGTTTGCATTCAAGTTTCTTCTCTCTTTTATACTCCTAGAGAAAACTTAAAAAAAAAAAAAAAAAACAACTTCCAAAGAAGTCCATAAAATAGAAGTCACCCAAAAGTGTGAAAAATACATTTAGTAAAGAACTCTAAGCTTCTAAAAGGCAAGGACTGTATTTTTGGAAGGCAGGGGAGGTGGAGAATACTGTTATGAAACCAATAAAATGAAAAGCAAACTTTTTTTTGACTGAAGTAGATTGATTGTGCAAATACTGATTATTACTGTGCTTGGAAAAATTCATCTAGTCAAAAAGAGAAAATGTCAAGACTCTATGTCCATGAGTCTCTCTTTTTTTTTTTAACTTGTTTTATCTGGTGGTTGAAACAGGGAGGAACAGATACATGAGAGGTACATGCTATGTGCCACTGTTGAAATGACGCAGCCAAAGACACTTCAGGATTTTGCTTTAGAAGCCACAAAAGACTTCCTGTGATGTCAGGCAGCCTGTAATAACCCAAATAATAGCCCCAAAATGCACATCTCTGATGTAAGCTGCCATTATCAGGTGATAATTATTTCTTCTTTACAGGAATCAGCTTGCCAATCACTTTGACATGCTTTCAGTTTCTTTCAGCAGAACACGAGTTTCCTTTTGCTTTTCCATGGAAAGTCTTTGACAAGCTTCATTGCTTTGAGTGCCAGTCACTGCCTTGTTGGAAGTCTGTCTGGATGTCCCTTTCTGCAAAACAACTAAGTTTCTGTAGCATCAAAGTGAGAATAAAAATATCTTGACAAGCTCATCTCTCTTTGTGAATCCCTTGGACACTTGGGCCCTAGTATGCTCTAAATACAGGACTGTTAGTGGGAAAACATTAGCTGATGGTAGTAGAATGTGCCCATGGAAATAGGATGTCCTGAAGATGAGGAATTTCAGCCAGATGCTAGCACTGAAGGATATCTAAGCAAATTCTTCCAGGATTTGTATGTAGAGATGTATTTTCCTAAAATTAAAAACTTTCATTGTGAAAACTCTTGTAAGAAAACAGGAAAACATTTTGACTTAGCTTGTCAGGAAACATACAACTTATTTCAGGTTATTTTTTTTTTTTTTCGAAGACTTACATTTTTAAAATATAACAAAAACAAAATTAAGACTAATTTTACCACCTGCTGGATAGGGAAGTCAGATTGTTGTTTGAAAGTGGACCTAGCTAGGAGTTATTATGCTTTTTTTGCTCTCTCAGTCCTGGCTCCACAACTCCAGAACAACACATACATTAAAAACTTTGTTCTGCTTCATAGAAACTAGCCTTTCTCAAACTTTGTGTTTTGAAAAGGATACATATACCCATATGTATCCACCATGGATATAATCTCTGATTCAATGGTTTTCCTTTAAAAAACCACTATTGTAGTTGACATGGCTTATCTACATTCTCAGGGGATTCTGTAGATCTCATATTTCCTTTACTTTTGCCCCAGGCTACTGAGTTTTTGAAGAAAAATTTAAAAGTTGGTGATGTAAATTTTAATTTATTTTTTACCATCCATAGTTTTGTTCAAAACACCTTCAATTTTCTTGTTTTGTGTTGCTCCTTATTAATAGGAGAACATGATGCTAGGGACCTGCTGTTTTTTCTCCAGCATACTGAGAAAATTACCTGCATGGAAAAATGGTACCTTCATTCACACTACTGACAGTAACCCCTGACAACTGGGAGGGACACTTCTCTCCCTCGCATTCTCCATATCTACCCAATTATCAAGGTCTATGGATTTTTACCTCCCAAATGTCTTTATAATCTGTTCTTTAATCTATTCTTGCTGCGTATTCTTCGGTCTAGTCTAATATCCTCTCTCAGCCTGACCATGGCAATAACTTCATTACTGACTCTTGTTCATATTTACCCCTCTAATATAGTCTCTGCATTCCAGCCAGAGTGGTCCTCTCTAAATGTAAATCAAGGATGTCATCTCCATGCCTAAGATCTCTCAATGATTTTATCTAAAGACATAGACCAAAATCCTTAACATAATATAACATGTACTCATTTCATTCTTTTCCATCTGAACTTATGTATCTTTTTTAGAGATAACCTGCTTCTTTGCCCCTTAAAGCCTTCTTCTGGCTTCTCCATTTTGGGGGTCTCTCTTGTCATTTTGAGCTGATGGGAGCTTGAGCCATTGTAAACTGACCTTAAAAATTAATATGACTTGTACAACGGTCATGGAGCTGTGGGGCTTCGAGTCTTTGGGTTACAGTATCTTGAGGCCTTTTTCACTTTGCTTCCACTAGGTGCTCTGCAACAAACTGACAGTCCTAATCTTTGGGTAAGTTCATGCAAGTTACTTGAATGCCTTCCTTTAAATCTTGAATGTTATCCAAGTCCCATCTACCCTGGCCTAAGAAACCAGAGCATGTTACTCCAGCTGATGATTCCTAATTGGAACAATCCAGTAAATGAGTCTCTAAAAGTGTCATTTTGGGGACTGTGTAACATGTCTGCTGGAGCTCAGTTTGTTTACACTTTGCCAGTGTCATCATTTACAAACTTCAAAAAACACATTGACAAATTCCCTAGCTGTTTTGGCAGTGCTTCCATCAATCACCCAACTAATAGCACCAACATTTCTCCTGGGCTATTATAGTCACTTCAATCGCTGCTGCTGCAGCTTCAGGAGAAAATAAATCAGAAGGGACTCTTTTAGATGGTCTCAAGTACAACACCATTTTTTATTAAGCAGTACTTCCCTCCTCACTCTTTTCTCCCTTCCCTCTCTCCGCCCGCCTATAAACAATTCTTTCTGCTTTGTACTGTCTTAGATAAAGTAATCTAGATCTATGGCTTCCCTTTAGAGGCCCCTTTGCAATATTATTGGGTAATGGGCCTATTTATTATTTTGGATTTTTGTATGTCCTCTTTAGTTACTCTGTGCAGCCTCTCAAATCAATAAGTGTATTGTGTTTCTGCCGGCAACAGGTGCCTAGCTTCTCAAGCCCAACACACCCTCAGAAAGTGGCTCACATGTCTAATGACCACAGCATGAAAACCTGAAACCCTTTTGCCATTCAACCAGGTTCTTTGTGTGGCAGCTTCAGGCAGCAGCTGTATCTCTGAGACTGAGTAGCTAGAGTATCCTTGCTCTTGCACTTCTGTCGTTGCCTTCTATTGCTAAAGCCTCACACCCCTTTTCACAAGGAATAAATATTGCAAATACTCAGCTGCTACATCACCTCTGCAGATTTGTTTCTCTGAGGGCTACATTCCTTCCTTATTATCTATATTCCAAGCTTGTCTTTTTTCCTTGCAAACTGACCTGTCTTAAACAAGAGTGTATTTCAAGAAAAAAAAAAAAAAGAGAGAAAACAGTCAACCTCTTCCAACTTCCTCATCATTAAGAAGCACAACCACATCTTCTCCCTTCACTGCACACACATTCAGAATGTGGATAGTGGAAGGGGAGTGCCTGCCAAACTTGGCAGATCAGGTGAGGAGGGCTGGCTGGGGATCTGCAGCCCAGCTGGAGGGTTTGCTGGCTAGGATGCCAACTGCAGGGCCAAACAAACTCTAAGACTGCATTTCAAGTTGCTGCCTGAGAGATGCTGTTAACTCCATCACTGAGGGCTCTATTCATCCTAAATGATCCATGGTCCTGGACAAAGCACCAACTGCAGCCTGTTGCAAATCTTGGCTCTGTACCTGACCAACCTATTAATCAGAATTTTAACTGGGCCTTGGAAGCATTTTTCTTTCATGTGTAAGTCAGAGAGTGGATCGTGGTAGAGACTTCATGTAAATGATGCTATCAACTTGATGTATGGGGCCTTCGATGTCTGAATCTGTGGTCAAAGGGAGTATTATTTACCCTAAAAAAGTAATCCTTCCCCTGGATGCCTTAACTGCTTGAGGCTGTCTTCTCTATTAGCACTTTCTTTGACTGACAGCTCTTTCTTGGTGCTGAAATGACCAAATGGCAGTAATCATTTTTATGTTTGAAAAGACTTTCCTCTTCAGTTAAAAGAGAAACACCCTCAATTTTTGTGTTTTTTTTTTTAAGCAGTTTTTCCAAGGTGGATTATTTTGTTTAATGGTAATCAGCCTCAAAGCTGTTTTAAGTTAATCAGCAATAATTATCTACTTATATAAGTGAATGTATTCATAAAACAACTGACTGATTAGAATTTACTGACCTCATAAAGAAGGGATATTTTCAAATTCCATTTTAGCCCTCAGAGACATGAGAAATCTTTAGTACAGAGAAAGAATCAACATTTATTCCTTGTGTATATTGATGATTTTATTTATATCTGATCTAAAACTGGGGTGATGATTGCAAATACTCCAACTCATTTATGGTAGAATATTTTGAGTTCACATTTTAAATAGTACAATGTTTGTCAAACTTGGATATTGCATAGATTCCATTTCAAGGATTCAGTTCTTGTGGCCCTTTCATATCGACTTGAATTTGTTAAACTAGTAAAAACCTTCTTGTCCATATAACTTTCTTTACCACTATAAAATCTAAGCAAATTAGCAAATTAAATGAAAACAAAACCACAAAATCAACAAAATGTAATTAACAGCATTAATTAAATGATAAAGGAAATGTTAATTGTTAAAAGTAAATGGGTCACTCATAGGGGAACCAGGGTTCTAGACATGCATGACAGTAAAATGTGACATGTGTTATGTGATCACTAATGAGCTGTAATGCTGTATGGCCTTCCATGGCATGAATATATCACTTATGCTCTTTGCTTTTCTTCTTGTTCCATTGGCTCATGGCAGTTACTGAGGGACTGGTTGATCTCACCTTCATCATGAGATATATGCAACAGGTAATTTTCAAATCATGGGACAGAAATTGGTGAGGAAGCAATTCAGAAAATCTAGGAAATTCAGAATATTTTCATAGTTTTAAAAATAAAAAAAAATGAGAACACAGAACTTAAAAATTCTTATAAATAAAGTTGTTGAGTCCTGAAAATATGTTCTTTAACTGTGGCTTTTAAAATGCTGGATTAAAAGAGAGCATGTCTAAGACTATACTAGCCTTCACTCTTCTGTTGATCCACCAGTCATAATCCACTGAGACTTTTACTTAACCTTCTCACACTTTATTTATTATTTTTGTAGTATAAAACCAACTGAAATGACACAATTCAATATTTGTATTAGGCGTCTACTATGTGCCAATCATGGAGTAAAATGTAGAACAGATCAGAAAAGAAAGAATGACAAAACAATCTATTATTTAAAAAAAAAATGGTGATTCGGTAAACTTATAAACACACACACAGACATACACACATGCAATGTCAAAGCTATGAGTCAAATTTATTCAGTCTTACTGAGGACTATAATATGGAGACAGCCCCTCAGATAACTCTGAAAAACTGTTTTGAGGAGGTAATGGTACATAAGTAATATTGGCTAAGGAGGGTACATGCAATCAAGCACATATTTCAGTAGAGGGTCACTGCTAGTCACGAGGAACAGATATCTTAGTTAATGGTTTTAGAGCTTTTCTAAATATAAGAAGATGCAAGAATTGGGGTCTACAAAATTTTCTTCTGAAAATATCTCACTATCTGAAGGCCTGCTCTGCCAGTTTTCTCAGAGCACAGAATATCTCATTCCTGATTTCTGCCCTGAACTGCTTTCAGTTAAAGGTCAGTGACTGCAGTGAGTTGTTACTGCAGTGAGTTGTTACTCAGTCCTTGTAGAGCTGAATGTTCAATGTAACAGGCATGTTATATATTATGTGTTAGTTGCTCAGTCGTGTCCAACTCTTTGTGACCCTATGGACTGTAGCCCGCCAGGCTGTTCTGTCCATGGAATTCTCCAGGCAGGAATCTTAGAGTGGATTGTCATTCCCTTCTCTAGGGGATCTTCCTTACCCAGGTTTGAACCAGGGTCTCCCGCATTGCAGGCAGATTCTTTACCATCTGATCCACCAGAGATGAGCTGACTGCATATGATCCACATGCATTTTTCTGTTTATTAGCATTGCACTTATAATTGTAAGCTGAACAACCAACAGTTTACTTGTTAGCTTCCACCAAGGTAGTCAAATTATCAAACATTGAAAGGCTTTATTTCTACTATGAAGCCATAAAGATGCTAATAATCAGGACAGTTTTGATACATACCTGAACTTAAGGTAACTACCTATCAGAATTCTTCCATAATCTAGAAAACAAAAAGATCCCACAAAGGGATGAACCATGGTGAAAATAAGCTAATTCAGATAGGATAGGCTATTTAAATATGGTTTTAACTGCAAGTTCATCTGGGTTTATTGGAGGACTCTGTTGTTGAAATCTTCTAGCCCTCATAGGAACCTAGGCTGGCTGAGACTCCAGCTGGGCATGCATGATTGCCAAGGCATGAACAAAGGGATGTGGTGAATGAAGTTCTAGATTTTAAAACTTTTACAAGTAAGTGACACAAATTAATTCTCTTTACATATTACTGTCTACTGAGAGTCGTTTGAACACAACCAAATTCAATGTATACAAGGAAATGCAATCCATATGTCTAGAAAGAGAGTAGAACTGAAATATTTGTGGACATCCCCAATAAGCTAAGGATTAAAAAGTTGTAAGCCACACAAAAGAGTTGTGCTATGGCAAGGGAGAGTTACCAGGTGTAAGAAAATACAAAAGCAAAAAGTCAAACAAGGAAATTAGCATTTAAATCATAATTCACACTATATAAGTATGTAAATAAGCAAATAAACTATCCTTACTATCATTAAGGAGAGAAAGAGAAAACTGAAACCGTGAGCAAATAAGAAAAGATAAAGCAAAAAGACAGATTTGAGCAAAAAACTAAATCAGATTAGAAGATAGATCCGAGGAAATCAACCAAGATGTATCATAGAGTGATAAGCAGATGGAAGATATGAGATAAACAGATGGGTGATATCAAGGGAAATTAAAAAAAAATCATGGCGATTCCAAAGAAATAGTCCAACAGAAGTTTAACAGGAATTACAAAGAGAAAAAAGAGAATCAGGGCCAGACAATATTGGAAGAGATAATGGCTGAAAAATTCCAATACTTGAAAAATGTGAGTCATTTGGTTTAAAAAAAAAAATATATATATATATATATATATATATATATATATATAAAGAATATCTGAGAAAGATAAATAAAACACATTTTCATTTAATACTGTCACAAGAAAACTGTAGAATATGAAATATAAAGAAAAAATAATAAAAGCAAGCAACAGCAGAACAACATAATGACAGCTTGGATTTTACCAGCTCACCTAAATGTCCTAAGTGTAGTCTCAGGCTCCAAAAGCGTTATTCTAGACCAAGGGTGAAAATGCTATGACAAGTTCATATACTGAACCAAGGACTCCAGGAAATTATGGCAGTAAGAGAACAAAAAATTATTTCTGGGAAATAAATTGTCTGTAAGTGAGAAATTTTATGTTATAAAAATATTGTTTTATATATTTTGAGGTACTTAAGATTTTTTAAATTGCTTTTATATAAATCTTTTGATGTTCAGTCAGTTCAGTTCAGTTCAGTCGCTCAGTCGTGTCCGACTCTTTATGACCCCATGAATCGCAGCACGCCAGGCCTCCCTGTCCATCACAAACTCCTGGAGATTACTCAAACTCATGCCCATCGAGTCAGTGATGCCATCCAGCCATCTCATCCTCTCTTGTCCCCTTCTCCTCCTGCCCCCAATCCCTCCCAGCATCAGGGTATTTTCCATTGAGACAACTCTTCACATGAGGTGGCCAAAGTATTGGAGTTTCAGCTTCAGCATCAGTCCTTCCAATGAACACCCAGGACTGATCTCCTTTAGGATGGACTGGTTGGATCTCCTTGCAGTCCAAGGGACTCTCAAGAGTCTTCGCCAGCACCACAGTTAAAAAGCATCAGTTTTTCAGCGCTCAGCTTTCTTCACAGTCCAACTCTCACATCCATACATGACCACTGGAAAAACCATAGCCTTGACCACACGGACCTTTGTTGGCAAAGTAATGTCTCTGCTTTTTAATATGCTATCTAGTTTGGTCATAATTTTCCTTCCAAGGAGTAAGTGTCTTTTAATTTCATGACTGCAATCACCATCTGCAGTGATTTTGGAGCCCAAAATAATAAAGTCTGACACTGTTTCCACTGTCTCCCCATCTATTTCCCATGAGGTGATGGGACCAGATGCCATGATCTTAGTTTTCTGAATGTTCACCTTTAAGCCAACTTTTTCACTCTCATCTTTCACTTTCATCAAGAGGCTCTTTAGTTCCTCTTCACTTTCTGCCATAAGTGTGGTGTCATCTGCATATCTGGGGTTATTGATATTTTTCCCAGCAATCTTGATTCCAGCTTGTGCTTCTTCCAGCCCAGCGTTTCTCATGATGTACTCTGCATATAAGTTAAATAAGCAGGGTGACAATATACAGCCTTGATGTACTCCTTTTCCTATTTTGAACCAGTCTATTGTTCCATGTCCAGTTCTAACTGTTGCTTCCTGACCTGCATACAGGTTTCTCAAGAGGCAAGTCAGGTGTTCTGGTATTCCATCTCCTTCAGAATTTTCCACAGTTTGTTGTGATCCACAGAGTCGAAGGCTCTGGCATAGTCAATAAAGCAGAAATAGAAGTTTTTCTGGAACTCTGTTGCTTTTTCGATGATCCAGCAGATATTGGCAACTTGATCTCTGGTTCCTCTGCCTTTTCTAAAACCAGCTTGAACATCTGGAAGTTCTCAGTTCACATATTGCTGAAGCCTGGCTTGGAAAATTTTGAGCATTACTTTACTAGCGTGTGAGATGAGTGCAATTGTGCGGTAGTTTGAGCATTCTTTGGGATTGCCTTTCTTTGGGATTGGAATGAAAACTGACCTTTTCCAGTCCTGTGGCCACTGCTGAATTTTCCAAATTTTCTGGCATATCGAGTGCAGCACTTTCACCACATCATCTTTCAGGATTTGAAATAGCTCAACTGGAATTCCATCACCTCCACTAGCTTTGTTCATAGTGATGCTTTCTAAGGCCCACTTGACTTCACATTCCAGGGTGTCTGGCTCTAGGTGAGTGATCACACCATTGTGATTATCTGGGTCATGAAGATCTTTTTCGTGTATTATATACACGAACATATATAATACATCTTCTTCTATGTATTCTTGCCACCTCTTCTTAATATCTTCTGCTTCTGTTCGGTCCATACCATCTCTGTCCTTTATTGAGCCCATTTTTGCATGAAATGTTCGCTCGGTATCTCTAATTTTCTTGAAGAGATCTCTAGTCTTTCCCATTCTGTTGTTTTCCTCTATTTCTTTGCATCAATTGCTGAGGGAGGCTTTCTTACCTCTCCTGGCTATTCTTTGGAACTCTGCATTCATATGGGAATATCTTTCCTTTTCTCCTTTGCTTTTTGCTTCTCCTCTTTTCACAGCTATTTGTCAGGCCTCCTCAGACAACCATTTTGCCTTTTTGCATTTCTTTTCCATGGGGATGGTCTTGATCCCTGTCTCCTATACAGTGTCACGAACCTCCGTCCTTAGTTCATCAGGCTCTCTGTCTATCAGATCTAGTCCTTTAAATCTATATTTCACTTCCACTGAATAGTCATAAGGGATTTGATTTAGGTCATACCTAAATGGTCTAGTGGTTATCCCTACTTTCTTCAGTTTAAGTCTGAATTCGGCAATAAGGAGTTCTACATTCATAGTAATTGTCTCCCATAGGAAAGGCAATAATTGTTCATTCCGTTTTAAGGATGGCAACACTGAAAATCTTTCTAGTCAAACAATGTTTAAAACTTATAAAGCTGGTAGGCATAAGAGGAAGGTTGAGAGACACAGGTACTCTGATCCCTGATTCGTATTTTAGATCAGGGTTTACATAAGCAAATATTTGGTTATTGTATTTGCCAATTATGCTGTATTGAAATGGGCATTGTTAAGACAGAGATTATCTCTCAGTTCCAAACATAGTTGCCTCAGAGAGTAACATTGAGTTGCTACGTTTGGTCCTTCTACAGATCACATTTGAGTAAAGATATTAAGAATGCAATATATTTCTCTAAATATTGTCCAGATACTTATTTTTAGTGGATTTTGATAAGAACATATTTGGTTCAGAGGTACACTAGTGGGGACTTCTAAAACATAAGCTCTAGAGTTAATTTAGGGTAGAAACATAAATAGTTTAGACTGTTTTATGATGGAAAAGGTCAGTTTTCATTCCAATCCCAAAGAAAGGCAATGCCAAAGAATGCTCAAACTACCGCACAATTGCACTCATCTCACACACTAGTAAAGTAATGCTCAAAATTCTCCAAGCCAGGCTTCAGAAATATGTGAACCGTGAACTTCCAGATGTTCAAGCTGGTTTTAGAAAAGGCAGAGGAACCAGAGATCAAATTGCCAACATCTGCAGGATCATCAAAAAAGCAAGAGAGTTCCAGAAAAACATCTATTTTTGCTTTATTGACTATGCCAAAGCCTTTGCCTGTGTGGATCACAATAAACTGTGGAAAATTCTTCAAGAGATGAGAATACCAGAACCTGACCTGCCTCTTGAGAAACCTGTATGCAGGTCAGGAAGCAACAGTTAGAACTGGACATAGAACAATAGACTGGTTCCAAATTGGGAAAGGAGTATGTCAAAGGAGTATGTCAAAGGAGTATGTTAAATAAGCGGAGTATGTCACTCCGCTTATTTAACTTATATGCAGAGTACATCATGAGAAACGCTGGGCTGGATGAAGCACAATTGTAATCAAGATTGCTGGGAGAAATATCAATAACCTCAGATATGCAGATGACACCACCCGTATGGCAGAAAGTGAAGAAGAACAAAAGAGCCTCTTGATGAAAGTGAAAGAGGAGAGTGAAAAAGTTGGCTTAAAGGTGAACATTCAGAAAACTAAGATCATGGCATCTGGTCCCATCACTTCATGGGAAACAGATGGGGAGACAGTAGAAACAGTGTCAGACTTTATTTTGGGGGGCTCCAAAATCACTGCAGATGGTGATTGCAGTCATGAAATTAAAAGACACTTACTCCTTGGAAGGAAAGTTATGACCAATCTAGACAGCACATTAAAAGGCACATTACTTTGCCAACAAAGGTCCGTGTGGTCAAGGCTATGGTTTTTCCAGTGGTCATGTATGGATGTGAGAGTTGGACTATAAAGAAAACTGAGCGCAGAAGAATTGATGCTTTTGAACTGTGGTGTTGGAGAAGACTCTTGAGAGTCCCTTGGACTGCATGGAGACCTGACCAGTCCATCCTAAAGGAGATCAGTCCTGGGTGTTCGTTGGAAGGACTGATGCTGAAGCTGAAACTCCAATACTTTGGCCACCTGATGAGTAGAGCTGGCTCATTTGAAAAGACCCTGATGCTGGGAAAGATTGAGGGCAGGAGGAGAAGGGGATGACAGCGGATGAGATGGTTGGATAACATCATTGACTTGATGGAATGGGTTTGGGTGGACTTTGGGAGTTGGTAATGGAGAGGGAGGCCTGGCATGCTGCAGTTCATGGGGTCGCAAAGAGTTGGACACAACTGAGTGACTGAACTGAACTGAACTGATGATTCATGAAATCTACACCAAGAGGGATTTGGTTGTATTGAAGGTCTTTGCACAGATGATATGACTATTCATACAGAAAATTGAGAATAATTGATAGAAAAATTATTAAAATTAAAAAAAAAATTCTGAAGATAGAAAATGGAAAGGAAAAATTATTTCTACACAGAAAATGGAATGGACAGACAAATTATTAGAAATAAAAATAATTTCTGAAGGCTCTCTGACATAAAATATTTCATAAAGCCTCTTTTAGTTCCATGTATCAACTTTAAATAATTAGAAATTTTTAATTGTGTTAGTTCCCAAATGTGGATAGTACCATTATGCATGCTAGTCCTTACAGTAAGAGGTGGAATCTGTTTTCCTTTCCAGTGAATCTGGTTGTTCTTGTTGTGTAAGGTGGTAGAAATGATGACATGCCAATTCCAGACTCAACATTTCAGAGGGGTGGCACATTGTTCTTTTTCTCATAGAAACCAGTCACCATGTAAGAAGTCAAACTACCTTGATGACACCATGTTGTTAGAAAGTGCAATATATTCACACAGAGACAGAGGAGATTCCCAGTCTTGTTCATTGTTATTCAGTCGCTAAGTCATGTCCAGCTTTTTCTGATCCCATGGACTGCATCATGCCAGCCTTTCCTGTCCTTCGCTGCCTCCCAGAGTTTGCTCAAACTCATGTCTGTTGAGTCAGTGATTCCGTCTAACTCTCAAATCCTCTGTTGCTCCCTTCTCCTCCTGCCCTTAATCTTTCCCGCATCGGGGTTTTTCCAATTAGTTGTCTCTTTGCATCAGGTGGCCAAAGATTTGGCGCTTCAGGATCAGTCTTCCAGTGAATATCAGGGGTTGATTTCCTTTAGGATTGACTGGTTTCATCTTCTTGCAATCCAAGGGACTCGCAAGAGTCTTTTCCAGCACCACAATTTGAAAACTTTTGCTTTTTGGATTTCAGCCTGCTTTAAGGTTCAGCTCTCACACCTGTACATGACTACTGGAAAAAACATAGATTGGACTATATGGACCTTTGTCAGCAAAGTGATGTCTCTGCTTTTTAATATGCTGTGTAGGTTGGTCATAGCTTTTCTTCCAAGGAGCAAGTGTCTTTTATGGCTGAAGTCAACATCTGCAGTGATTTCAGAGCCCAAGAAAATAAAATCTGTCACTGTTTCCATGTTTTCTTCATCTATTTGCCACGAAGTGATGGGATCAGATGCCAAGGTCTTAGTTTTTTGAATGTTGAATTTTAAAGCCAACTTTTCCACTCTCTTTTTTCACACTCATCAAGAGGCTTGTTAGTTCCTCTTTATTTTCTGTCATTAGAATAGTATCATCTGCATATCTGAGGTTATGGATATTTCTCCCAGAAATCTTGATTCCAGCTTGTGTTTCATCTAGCCCAGCATTTTTCATGATGTACTCTGCTTAGAAGTTAAATAAGCAGGGTAACAATATATAGCCTTGACATACTCTGTTCCCAATTTGGAACTGGTCTGTTGTTACATGTTCAGTTCTAACTGTTGCTTCTTGACCTGCATACAGATTTCTCAGGAGTCAGGTAAGATGATCTAGTATTCCCATCTCTTCAAGAATTTTCTAGTTTGTTGTGATCCGTGCAGTCAAAAGCTTTACCATAGTCAATGAGGTAGAAGTTGATTTTTTTTTTGGAATTCCCTTGCTTTCTCTGTGACCCAATGAATGCTGGCAATTTGATTTCTGGTTCCTCTGCCCTTTCTAAATCCAGCTTGTAAAACTAGAAATTCTTGGTTCATATACTGCTGAAGCCTAGCTTGAGGGATTTTGAACATTACCTTGCTAGCATGTGAAATGAGTATAATACTATGATAGTTTGAACATTCTTTGGCATTGCCTTTCTTTGGGATTGGAACAAAAACTGACCTTTTCCACTCCAGATATTAATCCATCTCACTTGAGGGACAAATATGTGAGAGAAGAAGCCATCTTGGACATTCTAACTCTGGAAAATAGCAAACAAGAGAGAAGAATTTCCTTGCTGTGCCAATTCAGATTAAAGAATCATAAAAAAAATGTTTAAAAAAGAAAAAGAATATATTTCTGTTTTAAGCCATGAAGTTTGGGGGTAGTTTGTTATACAGCAATTGATATCTGTAACGTAATGTGATATCTAGATCTACGGGTGCTACTAACCAAAGAACATAAAACATGAAACTGACATTGTGTCTGAGCAGTGTAAGGAAAGCTAAGTGAGGAAATTGTTGTTGGAAGCTGGTGAAAAAGAAAACCTGTGTTATACAGTGGTGGGATGTTTTGCAGCATCATTGTCTGCAAATATATGGAAGAAGGAAAACATACCTAATAAGCTTATACATTTGGCTGAGGAGATTTCTGGGAAGAATTTTGTAAACTTTCTATGATAAAGTACATGAAAAGAGAAATAAAATAGAAAAGGAAGTTCTCAATTTATCCTAGGGTTTAGAAAAAATCCAGTCCAAGGCACGCTGAAATCTATAGTATTTCTTATTAGCAGCTTGTCCAGCTGGCAAAATATCCTCAGAATTAGAAATACCCTCAAGGAGAAGATCAAATGTAGGGAAATGTCAGTTAAATCTATATCTTAGAATTAAGATCAAATCAAGTGTATGGCTATGAAGTCTTTCCTGAAAATATTTAGAAGATTGGAGTCAGTAGTTCACAGGCTTTCTAAATCAGACAAAAAAGTTATAATTTTAAGCATGTTGTCCCACACCATTCTGACTTGCAGAGATTATTCTGTCTAGATAAATATCTGTGGGTGCAACTTTTGCATAATGGAGTCAATTGCAGTAAAATTTCTAGAAAATCCATCAAGCTTTAAAGACTATTTATTGGAGACAGTACTGCCAGTTTGAACCAAAAAAGACTTATAATACAAAAATAAAAGGAAGTCTTAGGATCCCCAACCTTACATAAGCAGCAGACATGGTGAGTAAGCTACTCAGCCACAAACATGGAAGGTTTCTTATAGAAAGGGAAGAATGACTCAGCGGGCACAACCATGAACCACAGAGAAATATTCCAAGAGAGCAGAACTAGAGTCAAATCTAGGAATTGCTTTTGAATCAGAGGGAACTGAGAATATGTGACTGAATATATTTCAGAATTTCTATGGGACAGTTAAATTGCTATATGTGTTCCTTTTTAGAACTGGAGTGTCTAAATGAGTTACTCTTTTCTTATTGGCCATGAAGAGGTAGATAATATGTAATTTTTAGTTCACAAGTTGTTGTACCTGAAAGACTGCATCTGAGAAACCTTATTTCAGTGTCGACCATTTAGATAAATCTGCATTAAAAAATCTGAGCCTTATGTCAGAGTGAAACAAAATTATAAAATTCTGTGTAAGGGTGAGCATACTTAGCATGTGGAAGCTATATGAATCATCATGGTCTGAGACCACCATCAATTCCTTCCCTCTCTCTATGTATACATGCGTGCATGTGTGCTAAGTCACTTCAGTTGTATCCAACTCTGTGACACAAGGGACTATAGCCCACCAGGCTCCTCTGTCCAGGGGATTCTCTGGGCAGGAATACTGGTTTAGGTTGCTGTGCCCTCCTCCAGGGGATATTTCTGACCCAAAGATCAAACCCACATCTCTCTATGGCTTCTGCATTATTAGCAGGTGGGTTCTTTACTACTAGCTCCACCTGGGAAGCCCCTATGTATACACTACTCCTCAAAACAAAAAGTGAAGTCTATTTATCTTCCCCTTGAAAGCATTCTGAATTTGTGATTGGATTTGTTCAATAGAATGGGACAAAAAGCATGCTATGCAAATTTTAGTATCCATTAGGAGAGTTAAGGACTTCCACTTCCTTCTCTTAGGAGCCAGCCATCAGGTTAGACATCCAGCTACCCTGAAGCCATCATGATGTGAGCAACTGAAGCACGCCACATGGAGAGGCCACATAGAGAGGGAGACATGGTCATCCAGTCCTCAGTAGTTCTATACATCCCAGCAGACACAACAGTCATATGGGTGAAGGCACCATCTTGGACTTTCCAATTTTAGCAAGTATCATGAGGAGCAAAAAAATTACCCAGTCTGGCCTAGCCTGAATGATGGAATCATGAGAAACAGTACATTGTTGTTCATAAACACCTTGGTTTGGGAGTAGTTTATTTAGCAATAATAGGAAACAAGAATGTTAGCTTAAAAGTATATTACTTACAATGCTAAGAAAAACAAGGTTTTAATGATTATTAAGTAGAAAGTAATAAGAATAATCAAACATTGAAAGTCATCAAGGAAGAATTGAGTAAATGGAGAAGTGTAACGTTTGTAATTAAGAAGACAGTATTTTTATAATGTTAATTTCCCCAAATTAACCTGGGTTTAAAAATTGGAACGCCTTTGGGAAAAAATTAGATTCATCTTATAAAGATAATAATGATTATATCCCACTGACTAGCAAAATCACTTGTACCAAATAGATACATATATATTTATATAAAATATATAAAAATAAATATATATGTATAAATATATATATGTACCAAATATAAATAAATAAATATAAATATATACACACACTATTGGAGAAGGAAATGGCAACCCACTCCAGTAGTCTTGCCTAGAGAATTCTGTTGATGGAGGAGCCTGGTAGGCTGCTGTCCATAGGGTTGCACAGAGTCAGACATGACCGAAGCGACTTAGCGTGCCTGCATGCATTGGAGAAGGAAATAGCAGCCCACTCCAGTATTCTTGCCTGGAGAATCCCAGGGACAGAGGAGCCTGGTGGGCTGCCGTCAATAGGGTCACATGGAGTTGGACACGACTGAAGCGACTTAGCAGCAGCAGCAGCAGCAGCATATATACACTATATACCCCAGAGAAACTCTTGTACTTCGTATCAGGAGATATGCATATGTACAAGAATAACCAGCCCCAATTAAATGAATATATAACTTATACTATCTACCTACAGCAGAATTCTCTACTTCAGTGGAAATAAATGAGCTTCAGGCATACACATCAATGTAAATGATTCTCAAAAACAATTTCTAGAAAAAAATTTAGAATGATACTTACAGAATGGTTACATTATATGTGTCCAAACTAGCCAAAATTAAATAATATATTAATTAAAGCATATATGTATATATGATAAAACTGTTTCAAAAGGCAAGGAATAAGAACAGATTTGGGCATAAACTGAGTACCACATATATTTTTTTCCATTTAGTATTTCATCATCATTATTAAAATGTGCATTAAAATTACTCTTTTTATCTATAAGATATGCTGCACAGTTTAAAAGACAGAAAAAAAGCCTCATTATTGAGAAATGCAAGGTAGGAAAGAGTGTTTTATATCAAATGCTTTTAAAGCCTTACAGTGACATTAGTTTAATTTATGAAATTGAATTATTATTACCAAAAAGAAGATAATTATCCTTAAAGTAAAAACTACATCATAAAACAATAACATTTAGATGATGATGAACTGGCATGAAAATTCCAGGAGCCAAGTAAAATGCTGATGCTAACAGAATTAAAAGTGGAGGAAGGCAATAAATATTCTAGGCTTCAAATTACTAAGTGTCAAAGAAAAGGGTTCTTATGGACTCAAACAAACAAACAACAAACCTAAATAACAAAATGATGACAGAAGCCTGATACTAAAATATACAATACAGAAAAGTCACAAATTTACAAAAGATGGCAGAAGTAAATCCAAAATTATGGTAGAATGACAATGACAATTTTAATATAAATGAAATAAACTTACCCAGTTCAAGGAAAAAGAACCAAAAATAAAGTAGACTACCAGATCTGTTTAAAAAACAAAAGAAAACTGAAACCCATCCCTACAAGAAGTGTAAGAGACCTACTTTAAAAAGTGGCTATGAAAGATGATGGGAAAAATGAAAAAGTGTATCCAAGTCAAATGAAACAAAAATTGCAGAGTTAACAAATTCATATCATAAAAAATTAAATCAAGGCAAACAATATTGTATGAAAAAAGGAATCTTGATGGGAATTGCCCATGATAGAAATATAATTGTCCAATAGAGATATATAAACAGAATAATGAAATTTTGTGTGTACGGGTGTGGGAAATCATAAACTAATGCACTATTTCAAAAGTAGAATCTTATATTTCAAACATGTTAAACTGTGGAATTGCTTTATTTGTAGGTTTTATATGAGGGTGACTTTTCCTGTCTTAGTCAACTTCAAGGTTTATAAATCTGAGAGAATGAAAATGTCTTATTTTTATTTTGTTTTTCTTACCAATCACATACATAATGAATTACCTTTGTGTGTTTTTGATTTAGACAAATTTTTGTTGGGTTTCTATCACCTGCAATAAAAAAATAAAAGGAGTCCTAACTAACACATATGGCATCTGGATATTATTAAGCCACTGGACATATAATTTCTGGGAAAATTCCCCAGGGAATTGCCATATCTATACCATTCTCATCAAAAACTAAAATGTGTGCATTTTAAAACTAGTAAGAAAAATTCAGGAAGTAGTGTGTCCATTATTGGTAAAGCCATTTGTTGTCTTGTCAATTATTGGTAAAGACAATATTGCATTTTGGTGCAGGGTTTTTTAAAATTTTATATTGCAGTATAGTTGATTTACAATGTTGTATCACTTTCAGGTATACAGCAAAATGGTTTGCTATACATACACATATTTATTCTTTTTTCAGATTCTTTTCTCATATGTGTGTGTGTGTGAGTCGCTCAGTCATGTCCGACTCTTTGCAACCCCATGGACTGTAGCCCACCATTTTTTCATATAGTTTATTACAAAGTGTTGAGTAGACTTCCCTGTACTATATAGTAGGTCTTTGTTGGTTACCTTTTTTATATATGGATGCACACTAAGTCAGTTCAGTTGTGTTTGACTCTGTGCAACCCTATGGACTATAACCTGCTACGCTCGTCTGTCCATGGGATTCTCCAGGCAAGAATACTGGAGTGGGTTGCCATGCCCTCCTCCAGGGAATCTTCTGAACGCAGGGATTGAACCCGGGTCTCTTAAGCCATCTGTATAGATTTTTATATATGGAAGTGTGTATATGTTAATCCAAGCCTTCTCATTCACCTCTCTCTACCATGTTTCCCCTTTGGTAATCATAAATATGTTTTCTAAGTCTGAGAGTCTGTTTCCATTTGTGAATAAGTTTATTTGTATCATTTTTTAGCTTCTACATATAAGTGATAATCATATCATATTTGTCTCTCTGTCTGACTTAGCATGATAATCTCTAGGTCCATTCATGTTGCTGCAATGGCATTATTTCACTCTTTTTAAATGGCTGAGTAATATTACATATTATATATATATATATATATATATATATATCTTCTATAGCCATTCCTTTGTTGATGGACATTTAGGTTGCTTTCATGTCTTGGCTATTGTGAATAGTGCTGCAGTGAACATTGAGGTGCATGTATCTTTTGAAGTATGGTTTTTCCCCAGATATACTGATACAAGTTTTTTCTGTCAGATTTGTTGAGCCCACTCACAATGATTCCTCAGTTAATGCTTCAGAAGTTGAGTTGTCAATCCTTTTGTCATCAAATAAGTCCTGTGTTTAAAAAATACACCAAGGAAACAATTCATGGAAATCAACTACTTTGCAGAAAGAACTTAAATCAGTTCTTAAAATATTCAAATAGCCTGACTTTAAAATGTTCACCAAAGAGGCAGGAGATAATGAGGAAGAGATGATGTGATTGCACTTGGATTTGGTGTGCTGCAGTCCATGGGGCCGCAAAGAGTCAGAAATGACTGAGCGACTGAACTGAACTGAACTTGAAACTAGAAATTATATGGGGAAAAAATAAGCTCTTCTTGGACATTTAATCAAGTGAGGTGTTTTTCATTCAGCTCCTTACAGCTGAGTACACCAGTTAAGATAAGTGTAAGTACATATATATACATACGTGCATATACCTGTTGTGGAGAAATTCACCTTTAATATTGAATATGATATTATGGAATATGTATGAAATACTTCTGAAAGAAGTCTACAGTCCTCATCTTACATCTTATAAACTTGACTTTGTTTATTATCAGTTCAATTCAGTCACTCAGTCGTGTCTGACTCTTTGCGACCCCATGGACTGCAGCACGCTAGGCTTCCCTGTCCATCACCAACTCCCAGAGCTTACTCAACCTCATGTCCATCAAGTGGGTGATGCCATCCAACCATCTCATCCTCTGTCGTCCCCTTCTCCTCCTGCCTTCAATATTTCCAAGCATCAGGGTCTTTTCCAATGAGTCAGTTCTTCACATTAGGTGGCCGAAGTATTGGAGTTTCAGCTTCAGCATCAGTCTTTCCAATGAATATTCAGGACTGATTTCCTTTACAATTGACTGATTTGATCTCCCTGCAGTCCAAGGGACTGTCAAGAGTCTTCTCCAACACCACAGTTCCAAAGTATCAGTTCTTCGGTGCTCTGTTTTCTTTATAATCCAACTTTCACATACACTGTTTATTATAATAATATCTTATTACCCACAGATCCTGAGGATGTTCAAGAGATCATCATTTACTGAAGGAATGTCTATCACCCTCATTCAGAATGCTGATTCGTATCTATTATAGCCCTGCTCAAGAGTTGACTGTGAAGTTATTCACCCTGCATTCTTATTGTGATGCATTACTTCAGTTGACCTTAGACAAGCATTACAATCAATCAGGTGCCAGTGGACAGGATCCACATTTAGTTTTGCTACCCTAAAACTATTGTCAATATACTTTTGAACATCGTTGTGCTTAGTAAGCTCAATCCTTTACCCTCCAGTCCTACAGTTTACCTAGTTCCAATCACTATCTGGAATCCTGCAGTCGTTCTGCAGAACTGCTTGGCTGGGGCCCTAACTCTCTGTCTAGTCCTTTGTCCCTGATATGAAATACAGTGCAAGAGTTTTTGCCAGATTTTTTGAGGCAACTCAACAAATTTGTTGAGGTCCTCATAGTTCCAGCTAATTTGGGGTTCCTATTTCAATGCAAATAAACAGACTTCCTTTTTCTGGCAGCAAGGCGGTCTTGCCCACTTGAGACTGTGTTACCTTTGTCAGAACTTACTGCCATGTGCCAGTGTATCAGGTTGAACTCTAGATATTTACGCCAGCCAAGGTCAGAGCTAAGTGTTGGTTGCTCCGCACTGTGACAGGGGGAGCTGGATACTTACATATAGTAACTTATCAATTTGAACCCAGCATTTGCCTTTTCTTTCTGCTGTTGTTTCTGTTGATGTGTTGTTTTAAATACAGTCATGCTTTTAGGCTCATGGATTATGACATTTGATTTCTGTGGCTACTGATTTCAAGTCTATGCCACATATCCATGATTTCTAACTATGAAATTAACATGAGGTGAACTGGGAAAATACTTGAGAAATGTGATTTTTTTATGTAACATAACACAAATTTACTACTTTACAATTTTGTGGTCTAGAGGTCCAGCACAGGTCTCACTAGGCTAAAATCAGCCTGTCAACAAGGACGGTGTTTCACCTGGAGGCTCTGGGAACTCATTTCCTGCCTTCACAACTTCTAAAGGGGTACCCATGTTCCTTGAGTTAAGGCTGTCCTCCATTTTCAAGGCCAGTGAGGTTGCATCTTTCTGACTAGTCTTCCATGGTTGTAATCACTGCTGAAGTTTCTCTTTTTAAGGGCCCTTGTGATTCAATTGGACCCACCTGTGTAATTCAGGATTCTCTCCCATTTCCAGATCGTAAGTTAGTCACATCTGTCAAAGCCCCTTTGCCACATAAGGTAACATTCTCAGGTTGTGGGATTTATGATGTGAACATCTTAGAGGGAGGGGGAGATTACCCTGCCTACCATAGTATGGAAATACCTAGCACAGGATTTCATTCAGAGAAAGTGTTTTTCAAATGTGTCCATGATTTGTTACAAGTCTTAAGAAACATTCACTTGGGTATTTTAAAGGGAAGAGTTATATATTCTATGGATTAGCATTTACAATTGGTACTAATTACATTTTTTTTAAATTAAAAAATCTCCAGTGTTAATTATGATTCTACATACTAGCGCACTAGAGTTCCTTACTCAATAGCTATTAACTACTTATCTACAAGTCTAGAGGAATTATTGAAAGCTCTGAATCTCATTTATTATACATTTTAGCATCATTTCCCTGTCAAATTTTTATATTAAAAGATTTCTCTCATTTACTGCTTCATGATGAACAAATTATATAATTAATGAAAGTTTGAGATACATGTTATCTAAAGTCTCAAGTTGGGTGTTACACCAATTAGGAATTTGTTAAGCTACAAGTAACACCAGTTCAGTTTATAGTGCCTTAAAAGAATTGGCGTTTATATTTGATACATCACAAAAGGCCTGGGAGTAGTGTTTTGATGGTAAAAGGATCAAGATCTCTTAATATTTCCCTTAAATGTGACACTTCTTGGTCAAAAGTGGGGTACTGCTGTTTCAAACATCACATATGTGTTTAACATAAGGGAAAAGTGTTGTCTCTTTCTGAGCCCTTTTATCAGGAAGGGAAAGGTCTTCCAGGAACATCTCCATACATCTCATTTGCCAGTGATAGGTCATATGTCCAAGGGGAGCTGGGAAATTGTCAATGGATGGTCATGACTGGTTCTGTCCAATCATGATCTGTCACTTTGGGTTAGAAGGCAGATACTGTATTTGCATAGGATGGACTAATGACAAACACAACAAAGAAAGTATCAGGGATTTTATCTGCTGATGGTTGAACCCAAAATTATACCCTTTACAGAACATCACCTAACTGTTAGCATTATAGGGGGCAATAACCATCATCTAGTTTTAGCTTCACTGCATGTTATATATTTGAAAAATCTTAACATGAAAATGTGTATCAGCTTGACAAAAGGTTTGACAGAAAAAATAAATGGTATAGCTAAAAAATAGACCATCATCTCTCAAAAGAATTTGTTTTCCTGTGAGAAGAGACCAAAACTAATAATGCATATTTATTTTGCAAGATAATTTCAGGGACTATATCTCAAAATGTCTCAAGTACTTTTAGTTGAGATATTCTGTTTCAAACATCTGCTGCTACATTTGCAATTCTGTTATACTTGCAACACAGACTTTTCATTTCACTATAAATTCTGATGGGTGTACCTTCCTTTCATTTCAGTTTAGTGAATTTATGAAGTGAAAGTATCTTTGCCTCTACAGATAAACACAGTCTTTCTTTACTAAACTTTCATACACTATGTAATGTAATAATAGCTAATACTTGTTTCAGTTCAATTCAGTTCAGTCACTCAGTCATGTCCAACTCTTTGTGACTCCATGAACCACAGCATTCCAGGCCTGC
This sequence comes from Cervus canadensis, assembly GCF_019320065.1. Taxonomy (NCBI): domain Eukaryota; kingdom Metazoa; phylum Chordata; class Mammalia; order Artiodactyla; family Cervidae; genus Cervus; species Cervus canadensis. Next base: position 28,322,750 of record NC_057400.1, on the reverse strand, counting down.
CTGTCCATCACCAACTCCCGGAGTCCACTCAAACCCATGTCCATCGAGTCAGTGATGCCATCCAACCATCTCATCCTGTCATCCCCTTCTCCTCCTGCCCTCAATCTTTCCCAGCATCAGGGTCTTTTCAAATGAGTCAGCTCTTCGCATCAGGTGGCCAACAAAGTATTGGACTTTCAGCTTCAACATCAGTCCTTCCAATGAACACCCAGGACTGATCTCCTTTAAGATGGACTGGTTGGATCTCCTTTTAGTCCAAGAGACTCTCAAGAGTCTTCTCCAACACCACAGTTCAAAAGCATCAATTCTTCGGTGCTCAGCTTTCACATCCATACATGACCACTGGAAAAACCATAGCCTTGACTAGATGGACCTTGGTTGACAAAGTAATGTCTCTGCTTTTTAATGTGCTGTCTAGATTGGTCACAACTTTCCTTCCAAGGAGTAAGTGTCTTTTAATTTCATGGCTGCAATCACCATGTGCAGTGATTTTGGAGCCCCCCCCAAATAAAGTCTGACACTGTTTCCACTGTTTCCCCATCTATTTGCCATGAAGTAATGAGACGGGATGCCATGATCTTAGTTTTCTGAATGTTGAGCTTTAAGCCAACTTTTTCACTCTCGTCTTTCACTGTCATCAGAGGCTTTTTAGTTCTTCTTCACTTTCTGCCATAAGGGTGGTGTTACCTGCGTATCTGAGGTTACTGATATTTCTCCCGGCAATCTTGATTCCAGCTTGTGCTTCCTCCAGCCCAGTGTTTTTCATGATGTACTCTGCATATAAGTTAAATAAGCAGGGTGACAATATACAGCCTTGATGTACTCCTTTACCTATTTTGAACCAGTCTGTTGTTTAATACTGACCATATGCTAGGCATGGTATTAGCTCATTTTATACTGACACTAATTCACTGTGATACACCCTTTTGTTGTAGCTTTATAGTTAAGTAAGTGCGGCACAGAGAGATTTAGTATGTTTCCTAGTTTTATACAGATAGTGAAAAGTGGAGCTGGGTTTTGACATCGGTTTGCTGACTCTAGAGCCCACATTCTTAACTACTATCTAAGAGAGATTTTGTTTATTCTGCTTCCTTGAAGGCAGTATACATTGCTTGTTTTTGTCAGGGTCACCGTTTTTAATGATCCCATCAAAGTAAGCTTGTATCTAACTTTTAAAACTGATTGACTTGTAATTTTAGTTACTTATTTTAAAACCTTTTTATTTGATTTAACTTCAAACTTTGAAAAGGATAAAAGAATAGGGTAATACCTTTCATCCAGATTCTTTGAATATTAACATTTTATTATTTATCAACCTTTCTTCTTTCCTCTCTACCCATCCCCTCCCCTCCCCTCTTTATTTCTTCCTCTTTCCCTATATACCTATCCATCCATCATCTCACTGGGTAGAAATTAGTCACATGACCAGGCTAGAAAGGCTGAGAAATCTAGTCTTCTTTCTGGGTAAGCTTATATTTTGCTAAATTTTGGAGTGTTCTGTTATTTAGATAAAAAAAGAAGGGGAGAATGGCTCTTTGAAATTCTCAACCAGAGTAATAATATCTGTATTACAGGTTTGTCTTTTAGATTAGATGAGTGATGTGTTCCAGGTACCATGATAATACATGCACATGTGTCCAGTACACATGTGTAGTACATGTCCAACACACATTATCTCTTATTAATAATATTGATATTAATGAATATTCATCTGAATAAAGCACTAATTTATTATATTTTCCCATGTTCTGTTGTATCTTATTCTTGATCTCTACCTATCACTTCAAGGCATGGTATTGATGTTTGACCTGGAGAAGGAAATGGCAACCCACTCTAGTACTCTTGTCTGGAAAATCCCATGGATGGAGGATCCTGGTAGGCTACAGTCCATGGGGTCATGATTGACGTTTGAGGATCATAGGAGTGTACTCTGAAGGTTTTATACCAGAAAAGCCACCATCTATCTTAACATGGTCTAGAGTTGAAAAGACAGCATTTTTTCACTGAGCTTCACAAAGAGGTCTTTCTTAAAATCTATTAGTATAATCAGATATAAAGCAAATGTTTCAAATTCTTTATCCATTTTTCTTATATATCAGGTCCTACTTTGCAGAGGAGGAGACCTTTACTTAACTTGTACATTTTCATTCATAATGCATATTGACCTGAGGTAGATTTTTTCTCTGGAAAACCAGGACTTCTGGTTTCTGCAGTGTAGTTGGAGTGCTGACCTCAAAATATAAAAGCGAGGTGTGATAATTTTTTAAAAATGTAATAAACTCACAGATGGCACAACACTGACCTGATGAGGTTAAGCTTTCTGGTAACCAGCTTAAGAGATGAAGAGGAAGATGTGTGACTACTTGAAAGAGAAGGGTCATGGTTCATAAATATGAAGAAGTCATTCATCAATTTTCTGGGAGACCTGTTAACATATAGTCTCCAAATTTCAATGAAAAACATTTAGCAGCTGATTTCTAATAAAATATTTCCAATTATCAGGGGTCCACTGGTGTTCATGCAGATATCAGTTATGAGATTGTAAAATAATACATGTGTATATGTATATATGTGAGTGTATATATAATATATATGTATGTATATGTATAATGTCTAATTTTAAATATCAGAGTGACTGAATTATAAGTGTGTTTCATTTAGTTAAGGACTTATTTTCCTAGGGACTATGCTACACTTTGAGGGCCTTTGATGTGTTGAGAATCTTTTACTAACAATTTGCCTAAGGATATAACTCTTTTGTGAAGATAGAAGAGATGAGGACTTTAATTGAAAAATAAAAAACTGTGAATTTAATCACTGAATGCATTTTTTAGTAAATAATTGGGTATTTTATCTTGTAAAATTTTAAAGAAGATACAAACATCATAGAGAGGTATCTTTTCTAAACAACTGGGAAGAAAACAGTGATGGAGAAGAAATTATATAGACATTGCCCTTAAATTGACCAGGACTTGAATTTCAGCTCAGTAATTATAAATTCTAAAATTCTGGGTACTTTGTTTCTCACTCTCTATGAGCCTATACTTTCCTCTCTCTCTATAAAGTGCTGGTAGTAGGCTCAATTTCCTCCCTTCCCTGTGAAAGGTAAACGTATTTGTATGTATACACACACCTATGTTTTTGCTACTGACTGTTGTATAAGAAACCATTCCAAAACTTAATGACTTAAAGGAACAGTGACATTTATTTTGCTTATGAACTTTCAATTTGTGAGGGATTCAATGAAGATAACCTTTCTGTACTCCACTAGATATCAAAGGTATAGTTAGAATTATCTAAGTGCTCAGTCATCATATATCAGGGAGTTGATGTTGGCCATCACTTGGGGCCTCAACTGCAGCTATGATTAGAATACCTACATGTGGCCTTTCCATATGGCCACAGTGACTTTGCTTCAATGAAGAGAGTTTCAAGACAGAATCTTTCTTGCTTGAAAGGCACACATGTTCACTTTTCCTTATTCTGTTTATTAGAAGAGAGTCATTAAGACCAGCCCATTTTCAAGGAAAGGAGACATCAACTATACTTCCTGAGTGAAAGTGAAAGTTGCTCAGTCATGTCTGACTCTTTGCAACACCATGGACTATACAGTCCATGGAACTCTCCAGGTCAGAATACTGGAGTGGTTAGCCATTCCCTTCTCCAGGGATTCTTCCCAACTCAGGGATCGAACCCAGGTCTCCCACATTGCAGGTGAATTCTTTACCAGTTGAGCCACCAGGCAGAGGAGTTTTAAAAACTTCTTTTAAAGCCAGAACAATGGCATGCTACAAATGCTCTATAAATAGTCATGACTCCTTTCGTTTCCTTCACATTTTTTCACATATCTGTTTTAGTTTAGGATGTCATTCAGCCTATTATATGCCTTAAACTATTAGGTACTATTGAACAAGACAGACAAATTCTATTCTCTCATGGAGTTTATTGTCAAGTGCACATCTGAATAAACTATAGATAATTATTCAGGTACTTCTGAACATTTAGTAAGCACCTGCTATGGGAAATGCTCTTAGATGTAAACTTTGAAAGAGTCATTTGTGGGACTATGTCTTCAGAACTTGCAGTCTAGAAAGGGGAATAGAACATGTACAGTAACAACCATAGTAATATAGACGGTGATAAGTATATTGTAAATGAAGATTAGATAAGGGCACATCAGAAGTAAAGAAATAATTAGCAACTGGGTGGTTCAGGGAAGGCTTCATGGAATCAATAGTAGTAGAACTGTTATTAGAAGGATTTGAATATGCAGGGACGGAGGAGCCTGGTGGGCTGCTGTCTATGGGGTCGCATAGAGTCGGACATGACTGACTCGACTTAGCAGCAGCAGCAGCAGAATATGCAGTATTATAAGAAAGCTCTTCCAAATCCAGTCAGTAGAACTTCTTATATTTGTCAACTGTTATACCAACCTAGACAGCAAACAGAGACATTACTTTGCCAACAAAGGTCCGTCTATTCAAGCCTATGGTTTTTCCAGTAGTCATGTATGGGTGTAAGGTTGGACTATAAAGAAAGCTGAGCACTGAAGAATTGATGCTCTTGAACTGTGGAGTTGGAGAAGACTCGTGAGAGTCCCTTGAACTGCAAGGAGATCCAACCAGTCCGTCCTAGAGGAAGTCAGTCCTGAATATTCAATGGAAGGACTGATGTTGAAGCTGAAACTCCAATACTTTGGCCACCTGATGTGAAGAACTGACTCATTTGAAAAGACCCTAGTGCTGGCAAAGATTGAGGGCAGGAGGAGAAGGGGATGACAGAGGATGAGATGATTGAATGGCATCACTGACTCAATGGACATGAGTTTGAGTAAACTCCAGGAGTTGGCGATGGACAGGGAGGTCTGGCATGCTGCAGTCCATGGGGTCGCAAAGAGTTGGACACGACTGAGCGACTGAAATGAACTGAACTGAACTAATACTGTTCACAAAAAGATAAGTTATGTCACCTAATTTTTCTAGTAATCATATAATTTTTCATAATATTATTTTATTATCAGCAGTATTTTATGTATTATACATTCTATATAAAATTATATACACATATATAATTATATATATATAACTACCTCCCTGGTGGCTCAGATGGTAATCTGCCTGCAGCGTGGGAGACCTAGGTTCGATCCCTGGGTAAGGAAGATCCCCTGGAGAAGGGAATGGCTACCCACTCCAGTATTCTTGCCTGGAGAATCCCCTGGACAGAGAAGCCTAGCGGGCTACAGTCTATGGTATCACAAGAGTCAGACAGGACTGAGCGACTAACACTTTCACTTTCATATACATATAGATGTATAATCAGAAGACAAAATTGTGACTCTTGAGATTTAAGTTAATTACTTAAGATTGCATAGATTGTAAAGGACACACAGAGGGGAATAGTTACAAATTTACCTGATGATTTGTTTGGGGCTTAATTATAAAAAGCCTTGAATGCCAAGCCAAAGGAGCTCAGACATCACTTGGTAACTAAAACAGGTTTATTGGCAGCAGAGACACATAAATAGAAATATAAATAGAACTGTGCATTGGGAAAAGTATTCTGTAGTCAGTGTCAAAAACAGATCAGAATCAGATTTCTTAGAGGCATGGAATTTTTTCCTAACAGCAATTTATATCTGAGGTGATAAACCACTGACATAATGGTGGTTTTCATGAAGACACAAGAGTGGTGCATTTAGAAACATAGAGGTAGAAGTGACCGCATTTGGGTAAACAATGAGAGCCATCAAAGTTGAAGACAAGATTTTAAGCCTAAATCATTATGACATTGATACTGATATTGAGAACGTTATAGTGTCGTAGCTAAAATTGGGTGGAATTTGTTTGCTTGCTTTATTTTGTTGGTTTGTTGCAGAACCAGGGTGATAGAGCAGGTTCATTTTTACATATCAAGTTTGAGATGTCAGTAAGCAATTCAAGTGGGTAGATAAAATGGCAGGTGAAATTATGGGACAAAAGCTCATGGTGGTTTTATTGGCTTATTTGTCTTAGTTTTTATAGAAACTCTTCTTTTTCTTGTAAGTTTTTTTGAGATTTGGAGGGGTGTTCAGAGATCAAGTTAGAGATCTGCAAATTAAACTTAGAGTGAAAGATGAGTGTGACAATATTGCCAAAGAAGAGAGTTTAAGAAGAGAGAAAGGAGAATTAAGGGCAGAACATTGAGAAATAATTTACTCTCAACAGTTGATTAAACTTTGGTCCAATGAACATCATTCTAATCTGCCTGTCTTAGGCTGTTCTGGCTGCTGTAGCAAAATACCATGTACTGGGCAGCTTACAAAAAAATGATATTTCACAGTTTGGAAATTGGAAGTCTGCAATCAGGGCACCAGCATAGTCAAGGGACAACTCTCTTCCAGGTTGCAAACTTCTTGTTGTATCTTTTGTGGGGTAGAGGTGGGCTAGCTCTCTGGAGTCTCACTTTAAGGACATGATTCCTGTTCATGAGTGCTCCACACATTCCAGATGGCCCAGCCGTTAATACCAGCATCTTGTGCATTACTTAGGTAACATTAATTTTGAGAGATATAAACATTCAGCCTTAACCACAGCCTAGATGCTTTTGGAGTTATGACATGAAAACCGGTATTTATTTGTTTATTTGTCTTAGTTTTTATAGAAGTAACTCTTCTCTTGTAAGTTTTTGGAGATATATGCAAACAAATGAGGATGTCTCATATGTTTGGGGAAAAGGAGCATGAACCCATGAATTAGAAGGGAATCTCAGTATAGAGACAGATGGGAAAATATTTTTAATTGTAAGATCTTAAGAGCAATAAGATATTATCTGTGACACTTGGGAGAACAGCTTCAGACATATATGTTTTGGGTACTATGAAAATTTGAGAGTGTTGTGTGTAAATTGACTGATTTATCTCTTGGTTTGGTGGTACCATAAAAGATTTATCTCTTTTCTCTGCTCTCATGAAAACCACCACATCAGTGGTACATTACTTCTGACATAAGGTATTATTACAGCAAGAGCAAGATTCTATGCCTCTAAGAAATCTGATTCTCTCATTGTATTATGAGAAAAGCATGACTTAAGTTCAAGATTTGAACTTAAATCCCAGCTCTATCCTATTTAAGCTAAATTAATTTGGACAAGTTACCTTAACACTGAACTTTGGTTTCCTCATCTACAAAATGAGGTTACTAATATCTCCTGTGTCAGAATGAGAGAAATACATAAAATAATGTATGCAGAGCACAAAGTAAAGAGCCAGCACACATGAAACAGTAAATTGCAATTCTGATGATTATGTTGATAATGTCAGTATAGGTTGATTTGCCTCAGAGTTTAAAAATTAGAAGATCCAAGTTATATAGAGAATTATAGAATTGTGTTCACTACTTAAGGACCCTGACATCTGGATACCCTAAACCTATAAGCTGTGACTTTATTTGATAACTGGGTACCAGCAATGACACCAAGAAACTCAGCAGGAATGAAAATCATTATTGTATTTTACCACTGCTTTTATTTTAATAGCATTACTTAGTAATTGTTCCCATTCGTCCTTTTCTTATTTTATATACATGTATACATATGTATGGGTGTGAATGTGTATGTGGGTTCAGATATGATTGTAGTAAAAATAGTAAGGACACTGGATTTACAAACCAAAGTTTTGAGTTCACATTCTGCCTCTTCTACTTATTAGCTAAATGATTTTATCTCTGAACTCCCTTATTAGTTAAATAAAGCTTAAACCTATCCTTGATGTTACTATGAAGTGTGATTAAAGTATGTGAAAGTCTTTTTGTAAACTGTAAACCATAGCATAACTAGGGGTATGATTTGTTCAATCATAAATGTAATTTGTATTTATTTCATGGTGTCAAACAGGATTTTACCTAGGGTGCACATAACACACAGACTGGAATTCTGCTTACAAAAGAATCTGAGTCTGAGTATCTACTTAGTGAGGTGTTATGAAAAGTACTATGATTAAGTAACAATATTGGAAGTGGTGTGGGAGGAAGCCATACCACATATTTTCTAGTCTTAATTTGTAAGTTGGTGTGTTCCGATTTTTTGCTTCTTTTGATTCCCATCAACTAATTTATAAGGATGCAGAGTTTTATATAATTCTCTTAGCTGGGTTTGAAGACACAGGGCTCACACACTGAAGTTCCATTCTGTTAGTAGAAGAGTTTGAGGCTGGCAAAATGATTATAATAAGAGTAGCTCTTTGAGGTGAAAGTCTAAGAAATTGTACAAGACTGAGATAATGAAATGTTTGGCCATGATCTGCTCTTCATCTGTGCCTATGTTTGGAGATGGAGATGATGATAAAAATAAAACCATGTTTCCTCTTGTCCATGAACTGGTTTTCAGTTATAAGTTTTGGACTGGAAAACAATCACATTGACAATTTTGGCCAGGATTTAATGTCCGTTTGATTGTAAGATCATTAGAACTACCACTTTAAGCTCAATCATATCCAATGTAAACTCTTCTTCATCCATTCCTTTTCTTCTCTTCTTTCATTGTCTTCATGTATGGAACTTAGTGAGTTCTGTGCATGAATTGTATTAAATTTTCCATTGAGTGGCTTCTGATCAGGCTTTTTATATTGTGTTATATGCCATTCCCCTGTACCTTCAGAGGATCTCACCAATTGTTTTCAGATTTTGACACCTTTACATTGTCTTAGAAACCAGTATATAGACCTGGGTTTGTACCAGAACCAGAATTTGTAATACATTTTCTCCTGTCATCATTGCATCAATTTTTTTCTGCCTATCTAAGTGGATGATGATAAGGGTGCAGAGGTTTTTTTTGATGGGATTTCCCTACTTCTTTTAGCTAGGCCAAATTTACCTCCTTTTTATTTTCAAATTTTTAAATTTCAGCATAAGCATGAGAATTAGGGGATATAACATAGGTCACTTGGATGAGCAGGTTTTTTTTTTTTTTTGGTATGTAAATGCCACCAAAATCCTACAACTTTTGAGGCACAGCTGTTAATTCAAACATTATTATGTTATTAATAGCATGGTCTGTTTTGTTTAAATAACTTCCACTATTCAACATTTTGCCATGAGTCAAACTTTTAAAGATTTTTCACACAGTTTAAGTAATCATCACAGATTTTAAGGCTGGTTTAATACCTATAGTTAAATTACTGCAAGGAGCGGTAGAACAACTGCCTTTTAAAATTCATGTATTAATTTGAACCTCAGCTCAATTAACTGAAATACATTAAACATCTGGCCTTTCAGGCATGGAGTAAAAGTTAAAATTTTTCAGATAAATTCATAATTAGGGGCTTGCATTTTTTTTTAAAGTATAGTTTTTCAAGCTGATGAACTGAACACATGTGTCTTCCTTTTCACTCCAATTTTGTTAAAATGACTAAAAAATATCTATAGGTCTAAAACTAACTTATGTATGCATATATGTATCAATTCTGAATTATGATGGAAAACAAGAAAATATATCATGATTTGATCAGAGACTTTGAGGAACTGCCTGGGAGCTAGCAAGAATATGAGATCATATCTATAGAGAAAGAAGAGTTATAAAAATTTATCTCAAAACAACCCTAGGAAAAAACTACAGAAGTGAAAATGTTTCCAGTGATTTTCCAAGGTTAAAGATAATAAGCTAAACAACTAATTGGATTGTAAACAGAGATGGTATTCAGCCCTACACAGGTCCAGTTATACCAGTTTTTAAATAATTCAAATGCATTGTACAAGATGATAAATACCTCCTGCCATGAACCCCAAACATCTAGGACCCCCGCTTAGAACCCCATGAACCTCCCTGTGACTCAACAGTCAAGTGATTCATACTTGGCACACAGGTAGCTGTCAGGACCTTGCTTCTGTTTCTGATTATGAAATGCCCAAGGGGCAGTGTTAAATATTAAGTATTATCACTGCTGCGAGGTAACATACGGGAGCATTACAGGTGACAGTTGACAAAACTTATCTCCATTTCTGGCCTCTCTTCGGCAGCCCACATCTTCAGGCTATATCCTGGAAACTTCGCTGTTCAGAAACTTTAAAAAAGCCTGGCAGCAGCTACCATCTTGGGTATAGATTCTGCAAAATGAAGTGGTAGAGCTTGAACTGACTCTGGGGCCTTCTCTGCAGATATGGGGAAAAATGAATAAAAATCAAAATTTTCAGGTGAACATAACAGTACCTAACATTTTTTGAGTGTTTAGTGTGTTCCAGACATTGTTCTATGAGATCTACATGTACGAACTTGATTCATTCCAACAACTTTATGAGGAAGATTATTATTACTACCCCCATTTTACAGATGAGGAAACCAAAGCACAGATAGGTACGGTGATTTGTCCAGAGTCATAGAGCTGGTCATTGGCAAAGCTGGGCTTTTCATTTTGACTCTCTAGCCCCACTCTTGCTGCTGCACAAAATTGTCACTCAGATACATTGAAGTGCTCCACTCCAGATGAAACACACCTGTGTTCTAGCAATTTGGAGTCATTGTTCACTTCCTTCCTAATAGCCACTTGTATTCCTTCAATGAATTCCATATAGGTGAAGACAGACCGAATTGATTACTGTTGCCATTTACCTTTAAGTATATTTACTATGCAATAATAAAAACTGAAAAGAAACAAACTAAGATTTTAGTTCAATGATATAGAAATACTGAACAAAACAACTAATAGAACAAATAAGTTAACTAGGTAGGAATTAATGAAGTGAAATTTACTAGTAAATTATTGAGAATTAGTAGGCAGGGATTAATAAAACAAAAGCATAAGATAGTGTACTTGAGCAATAAAAGCAAAAGATGGTTTTATGAACCATATAAAATAAGCAAAAGGTCTAACTAAAAATAAGTAACCTCTCATAGATTAGGCACAAGTGAAAAACATAATTATCCTATGGAGAAGATTTTTTAATGGTGAAAAAGTACCTTGTATGGCTGTATACAAATGCATTTTACAATGGACTATATATTAAATAAAGGGTCAAAACTGACTTAGGTAAAAAATTCTATATGTAAATAAATAGAAAAAAATAGAAAGGCTAGTTAATGATCTGCACTTAAACTGAAGAGTGTACAAGTGATTTTGACAAACCATTAAAGAAAATAGTTTTGAGAAACCACAAGTAATATTGTTTCAGAATATTGAAAAGGACAGAAAGCATCTCAAATCATTATATAAATATAGTATGTCTCTGTTAATCTGCCAAGAATAATAAAAAAAGAAAACCATAGATTTATTTTACTTACAAATAAATTTAAAAACATGAAATGAAATATAACTCAGCAGCAACATCTTAAAAGAATAATACATTATACTGAAATAGGTTTTATTCCAGAAGTACAAGAATGATTCAGCATTAGAAAATCAGTGAAAATTAAAAATCATCTCTTAAATATCATTTATTAAATTAAATGATTAAATACCATGCTCACAGCAGCCAAAAATCATTTGGTAAAATTGAATACTCCTTTCTAACTGAAACACTGACCAAAATAGAAATGAAAGGAAATCTGTATATCTAATATGAATATACATAATATATAATAGGGAATAAAAGCTATTCTAGGTATTTCAAGCAGGAATTGAATATAAGAAATTGATGAGTTTCAAAACTGAAGTATGCTGTTTGCAGTATCTTATTCCCTTAGATATTTTAGAAATATGTTAGTTGACAAGGCAAGAGAAGTGAAGCCTATGAACACTCACCATAAGATTTCAGGTTTGCCAATAATGTTTCAAAGATTAGGACCTTGCTACCAACATTCTAGTTAGGTACTGCAGGCAACTACTGGGAACAGCTGGCTGAACCATGGTAGGCATGTAAGGGGTTCCTGCAGAACCTTGTATCTACCAAAGCTCAAACATCTGCCCACTATTGCTGGAGGAGAAATCATGATTTTAGCTTCCCTCTGCCTTCCATATCTCTTATAAGTGCTTGCCAATGATGGAATCTAAACTGGAACCTTGTAGGCAAAGGATTGTAGAAAATGTTATTTCTAGGTTTCCAACCCTGTAGTGTAGGGAGACTATCAAAGGGAGTTGAACTTGTGTTCATATAAACAGAAAATCTGTCGCTATGATGTCTAGAAAGTGAAATGAGGCAATGAAAAATATGAGAGGTGTTAATATTGGAAAAGGAGCAATTAATAGTTACACTTCACAGGCAATGGAAAAATCCATCTGAAAACCCAGGAATTATAGTCAAAATACCTTAAGAATTTCTACTAATCAATGATAAGATATAAAACCCAAATAAGGAAATAAATATTTCCTTGTTAATTTATAAGGCAAATTAATTAATTAATTTATAGGGTAAATTAATTTATAGGGTAAATTAAAGGGATCATCATCATCATCAATCAAAGCATCATTTATGGCTAAGGAAAAAGATGTCAGAGGACTAGGTGGGCATGGACTATATCTCTCTCTATGGATACATCAGGAATACACTTTCAGACACAAAAGTGCATGCAGAACACCAGCAGAGAGTGGACAGCAGTACCTGACCAGAGGAAAAGAATATATAGAACCATGCAGAACTCCATAAGATGAAGGAACTAGGGGGAGAAACAGGAGTGTTAGTAGTACTAGACCTGCCCTTGGCAGGTACGGGAATTGAAGCAGGGGTCTGATCCCCACATCAGGGCAATTGTCTGAGTCAGAGGAGAAACATTTAAGACTGAGAGTGAAACAGCTGATCTGTGGCAGCCTAAATGGAGTGAGAATCAGACAGTCCTTGCCACAGCCATACCCTGAACAGGGACGTAGATGCCCTGGAAGGTGCAGCGCCTGGGAGCTCGAGTTTAGGGATTGTGGAGCAATCCCAGGGCAAGGGCTGCTGTTGACTGCAGAGAGGTGAAGCTTGGGGATGTGAGGGAGGAGATTGTAGGGGGAAATGCCTGTGGAAGGAAGCCAGGTAGTCATGGAAGCAAGGCGATACTGCTGAGTCACACGTAGTGGGTGGAGCCATCATCATAGCCTCTCTCTCCCCACATGCCAGCACTTGCAGCTGAACAATAGAGAGGCTGGCCCAGCAAATGCCTGATGCACTGAACTACAGAGTAGGACCCCACATAGGGTGCTCCTTTCAGTGACTGATGCACCAAACTACAGAGAAGGACCCCAGCCAGGAGGGCCCCTCTATATGCCTAATGCACCACACAACAGAGAAGGACCCTGGGCAAGGGAGCCCTCTAAGTGCCTGAATGGGCAGGGCTACAGAGAAAGACTGGCCAAAGAGGTCTTCTGATTGCCAGCTCCAAGAGGCTCGAAAAAAGACTCTGATAGTGCCATAACTCCTGCAGGGAGGCAATCTGTGGCCCTGCACACTTGGCACTGCCAGGGTCCCTGCAAGCCAATCAGCTGTGCCACCTTCACACTCAACCCTCACTGGGGCAGAGCTGCCACAGGCAAAAAAGACTTGCCTCTATGCACGCAAGGTCGCTTTGGTCAGGTACAACTCTTTGCAACCCTGTGGGCTGTGGCCTGTGGCCTGCCAGGCTTCTCTGTCAGGGAAGGGGTTTCTCCAGGCAAGAATACTGGAGTGTATTGGCTGCTACTGGTTGCCATACCCCCTAGAGCACTACATTTCCTGCTGCCCTAGCTGCCAACCCCCCTGAGTACCTGCTGCTGCCAGAACCCCTGTGATGCAAGCAGCTGCACCACCTCCACACCTGGCCCTCACTGGGGCAAACCCAAGTCCTCCAGGGCAGCCTCAGGAGCAAACCCCAGTGGACGACCCACATGCAGAGGTGGAAATAAAACCGCAGTTGAAACCCAGGAGCAGTGTGGCTAAGGAAGAAGACCCAAAACCTTCCCACCAGCTGTACAAGCTGCAGATTAAATCCACCTGATTAACTAGGCAGACTCTGTGTCAATGGAATATATATAAAAGGTCATTGAGAGCTCCCACCAAAGAAAACACACTAGTTCTGATAGCTGTGGACATTGGAGGCAAGTACACACAGGAGTAGGACCAGGTTAGAATCTGAGCTGTCCCCACAGCAGGCCCAGAGGCCAGCACAGTGCTGGAGGGCATCCTAGGGAGGCGAGGTGGACTGTGACTGACAGTGAGTGAAAGGACTCTGACAGCAGTGACTCAGGAAAAACATTTATTATTCTTATGTTTTGGCTTGTTCTGTAGACTCTTTTGGATTTTGTTTTCTCCCCGCCCCCCACACCCCACTACCCCCACCAAGGTAGTTGTCTATTTTATTGGCCTCTACGTTGGGCTATTGCAGTTCTGTGGAGTTTTCCTTTTTTCTCTCTTTTTTCTTCTTTTTTTGTCTTTTTTTATGACCCAGAGGGATCGGGTAGTGCCATAACTCCTGCAGGGAGGCAATCTGTGGCCTCCCTGCAGGGAAGTGGGAGGGGGGATCGGGATGGGGAAATACATGTAAATCCATGGCTGATTCATGTCAATGTATGACAAAAACCACTACAATATTGTAAAGTAATTAGCCTCCAACTAATAAAAATAAAAAAAAAGAAAAACTTATTATATTTTTTCTACATTTATTCCTTTGTTTGCTTTTCCCACTGTTCTTTTCCCCTTGCAGTTAATCTTTAATGTGTATAAATCTTCTTTATCTACCTCTATTTAACTTTGCATACCTATTTCTTTCTTTTCTGTCTTTCATTTCCCTCAAAATATTTGTTAGTTTTGTTTTCATTGCTTTATTCCCCACTTGGCACCTTGCTTTAGTTTTATTTTCCAGTTTGTGCTTTAGTTAGTTTTGTTATTAAATGGTAAAAAAAATTTTTGATTTTATATGCTCACTGGGTCAATCTAATGTACTTTATTTTTTTCGACTGTTTTGATTTTGCTTATGGGTATATATGTATATATGTATATTCCATTGTTTTAATTATTATTTGCCTGATTTTGTAGCTGCTATTTATCTGGGACTCATCTTTGGTTTCTTGCTTTTGGGTATTTGGTTCAGTCTCACTAATGCCATAACAAACCACTTGTGGAATCTTCATTCCAGACCAGAGGTCAAGTCCTGAGCCTTTGGAGTGGGAGCACTGAATCCAAGACCATAGATAACTAGAGAACTAACCCTGGGGAGTATCAATAGTGAGAACGCAAACAAAGGAAACCACTTGAATATAAGACCTGGCATCACCCAACCACCAATTGCACCCTGTGTAGGATGCCTCATTTAAACAACAAATATAGCATAAATACAAACCCAATTATCAGCAGATAGGATTGCCACCTCACTCAGCCTTGCCCATCAGAGGAAAAACAAACAAACAAACAAAAAACTCAGCACAAATCTCACCTTATGTGAAGCTTACACAAACCACTGGACAAACTGTAGAAGTCAGAAGCCAAAAGGAAAAAAGAATTCGACCTTGAAGCCTGGGAAAAGGAGACCTCAAACATGATAAGTTAAAAAAATAATAATTAAAAGGCAGATAAATACTACACAAATGAAGAAAAAAACTAGAAACACAGAGATTGAAATAAATGAAGAAGAAATAGACAAACTACCTGAAAAAGAACTCAGAATAATGATAGTAAAGATGATCAAAAACCTTGAAAACATAATGGAGAAAATGCAAGAATCAATTAACAAAGACCTAGAAGAATTAAAGAATAAACATACAGAGACAGACAATGCCATTACTGAAATTAAAAGTATTCTAGAAGGAATCAATAACAGAACATCTGAAACAGAAGAACAGATCAGTGATCTGGAAGTTTAAATGGTTGAAATAGTTCTGAAGAGCAGAATAAAGTAACAAGAATGAAAAGAAATAAGGATAGTCTCAGAGACATCTGGGACAATATCAAACACACCAGCATTTGAATTATTGGGGTCCCAGAAGAAGAAGAGAAAAAGAAAGGATATGAGAAAATTCTTGAAGAGATTATAGTTGAAAATTTCACCAACATGGAAAAGGAAATAGTCAATCAACTTCAAGAAGTGCAAAGAATCCCATACAGGATAAGCCCAAGCAGAAACACATGAAGACACATACTAATCAAACTAACAAAGACTAAATACAAAGAAAGAATATAGAAAACAACAAGGCAAAAGCAAAAAGTAACATACAAGGGAAACTCCATACATTTAACAGCTAATCTCTCAACAGAAACTCTGCAGACCAGAAGGGAATGGCAGGATATTGTTAAAGTACTGAAAGGAAAAAATCTACAACCAAGATTACTGTACCACAAGGATCCCATTCAAAATTGATGGAGAAATCAAAAGCTTTTCAGACAAGAGAAAGATAATTCAGTACCACCAAATCAGCTTTACAACAAACGTTAAAGGGACTTATATAGTCAAGAAATACAAGAGAATAAAAAAAATGTACAAAATCAATCCCAAACTATTAAGAAAATGGCAACATGAACATATATTTCAATAATTAATTTAAATATAAACAGATTAAATGCTCCAAACAAAACACACAAACTGGCTGAATGGATACAAAAAGAAGACCCATGTATACACTGTCTACAAGACACCCACTTCAGACCTAAAGACACATATAGACTGAAAGTGAAAGGAATGGAAAAATATATTCCATGCAAATGGAAAGCAAAAGAAAGCTGGAGTAGCTATCCTCATATTAGACAAAACAGACCTTAAAATAAAGAATATTACAAGAGATAAGGGAGGACACTATATAATGATCAAGGGATCAATCCAAGAGGAAGACATAACAATTGTAAATACCTATGCACCCAACATATGAGCACCTCAATACCTAAGACAAAGACCAACAGACATGAAAGGAGAAACTGACAGTAACATAACAATAGTAGGAGACTGTACACCCCACTCACACCAATGAACAGATCATCAAAACAGAAAATTAATAAGGAAACACAAGTCTTAAATGATACATTAGATGAGATGGATCTCATTGTTATCTTCAGGACATTTCCTCCAAATGCAGAAGAATATACATTCTTCTCAAGTGCACATGGAACATTCTCCAGCATAGACAAAATCTTGGGTCACAAATCAAACCTCAGTAAATTTAAGAAAATTGAAATCATATCAAGCATCTTCTCTGACTATTACACTATGAGACTAGATATCAATTACAAGGAAAAAAAAAATCTGTAAAAAACACTAACATGTGGAGATTAAACAATACTTTTCTAAATAACCAACAGGTTACTGAAAAAATCAAAAAGGAAATCAAAAAATATCTAAAAACAAATGACAATGAAAAGACAACAACTCAAAACCTATGGGATGCAGCAAAAGCAGTTCTAAGGGGGAAGTTTATAGCAATACAATCCTACTTAAGAAACAAGGAAAAAGATCAAATAGACAACCTAACTTCACATCTAAGTCAACTGGAAAAAGAAGAACAAAACCCCCCCAAAATTAGTAGAATGAAAGAAATCATAAAGATCTGAGCAGAAATAACTGAAACAGAAATGAATGAAACAATAGTAAAGATAAAACTAAAAGCTGTTTCTTGGAGAAAATTAAAAAAAAAAAATTGACAAACCTTTAGTAAGACTCAATTAAAAAGCAGGGAAGAATCAAATCAACAAAATTAGAAATGAAAGAGGAGGGGTTACAACAGACACTGCAGAAATACAAAGGATTATAAGAGACTATTAAGAACAACTATATGGCAATAAAATGGATAACCTGGAAGAAATGGATAGATTCTTAGAAAAGTTCAATCTTCCAAGACTGAACCAGGAAGAAATAGAAATTATAAGCAACCCAGTTATAGGCACTGAAATTGAAGCTGTGATCAAAAATCTCTCAAAAAACAAAAGCCCAGGACCTGATGGCTTCACAGGAGAATTTTATCAAACATTTAGAGAAAAGCTAATGCCTATCCTTCTAAAACTCTTTCAAAAAATTGCAGTGGAAGGAACACTTCCAGACTCATTCCATGAGGCCACCATCACCCTGATACCAAAGTCAGACAAAGAAAACACAAAAAAAGAAAACTACAGGCCAATATCAGTGATGAACATAGATGCAAATATCCTCAACAAAATTTTAGCAAACAGAATTCAGCAATACATCAAAAAGCTCATACACAATGATCAAGTTGGGTTTATTCCAGGGATGCAAGTATTCTTCAATATATGCAAATCAAACAATGTGATACACCTTATTAACAAGTTGAAAGATAAAAACCATATGATCATCTCAGTTGATACAGAGAAAGCCTTTGACAAAATTCAGCACCCATTTATGATTAAAACTCTTCAAAAAATGGGCATAGAAGGAATTTGCCTCAACACAGTAAAGGCCATACATGATAAGTTTACAGCAAACATTATTCTCAATGGTGAAAAACTGAAAGCATTTCCCCTAAAATCAGGAAGAAGACAAGGGTGTCCACTTGTATCACTGTTATTCAACATAGTTCTGGAAGTCCTAGCTACAGCAATCAGAGAAGAAAAGGAAATGAAAAGAATCCATATCGGAAAAGAAGAAGTAAAGCTCTCACTGTTTGCAGATGACATGATACTGTCCGTAGAAAACCCTAAAGATTGTATCATATTATTACTAGAGCTAATCAGTGAATTTAGCAAATTTAGTCTCAGGACACAAAATCAATACAGAGAAATCACTTGCATTTCTATATACTAACAATGAAAAATTGAAAGAGAAATTAAGGAATTAATTGCATTCACTATTACAACAAAAAGAATCAAATATCTAGGAATAAACTTACATAAGGAGACAAAAGAACTGTACACAGAAAATTATAAGACACTCATGAATGAAATCATGAAATCAAAGATGACATTAACAGAGGGAGAAAAAATATTCCTTGCCCCTGGGTAGGAAGTATCAATATTGTGAAAATGACTATACAACCAAGGGCAATTTACAGATTCAATATGATCCCTATCAAATTACCAATGACATTTTCACAAAACTAGAACCAAAAATTTCACAAATTGTATGGAAACACAAAAGACCTGGAACAGACAAAATATTCTTGAGAAAGAAGAATGGAGGTGGAACAATCAACATTCCTGACTTCAGATTATAGTACAAAGCTACAGCCATCAATACAGTATGTTACGGGCACAAAAACAGAAATATAGACCAATGGAACAAGATAGAAAGCCCAGAAATAAACCCACGCATCTTATTTTTTACAAAGAAGGCAAGAATATACATTGGGGCAAAAATAGTCTCATCATTAAATGATGCTGGGAAAACTGGACAGCTACATTTGAAAGAATGAAAGTAGAACACTTTCTGACACCATACACAAAGATAAACTCAAAATGCATTAAAAACCTAACTGTAAGACCAGAAAGTATAAAATTCTTAGAGGAAAATGTAGACAGAAAACTCGATGACATAAATCAAAGCAAGATCCTCTATGACCCATCTCCTACAGTAATGGAAATAAAAACAAAAGTAAACAGGTGGGACCAGATTAAACTTTAAAGCTTTTGCACAGCAAAGGAAACTATAAGGTGAAGTGACAAGGTGAAAATACAACCTTCAGAATGGGAGAAAATAACAGCAAATGAAACAACTGACAAAGGATCCATTTCCAAAACATACAAGCAGCTCATACAACTCAATACCAGGAAAACAAACAACCCAATCAAAAAGTGGGAAAAAGACCTAAACAGACATTTCTCCAAAGAAGACATATACATGGCTAGCAAACACATGAAAAGATGCTCAACATTGCTCATTATTAGAGAAATGCAAATCAAAACTACAATGAGATATCACCTCACACCCATCAGAATGGCCATCATCAAAAAGTCTACAAACAATAAATGCTGGAGAGGATGTGGACAAAGGGAATGCTCTTGCACTGTTGGTGGGAATGTAAATTGATACAGCCACTATGGAAGATGGTATGGAGATTCTTTAAAAATCCCAGGAATAAGACCACCATATGACCCAGCAATCCCACTCCTAGGCATATACCCTGAAGAAACCAAAACTGAAAAAGACACATGTATCCCATTGTTCATTGCAGCAGTATTTACAATAGCTAAAACATGGAAACAGCCTAGATATCATTGACAGATGAATGGATAAAGAAGTTGTGGTACATATACACAATGGAATATTACTCAGCCATAAAAAGGAACACATTTGAATTGGTTCTAATGAAGTGGATGAACCTAGAACCTATCATACAGAGTGAAGTAAGCCAGAGAAAGGAAGATAAATATCATATTCTAATGCATTTATACATAATCTAGAAAAATGGTACTGAAGTATTTATCTACAGTGCAGCAATGAAGAAACAGACATAGAGAATAGACTTATGGACATGGGGAAAGGGGAGGAGAGGGTGAGATGTATGGAAATAGTAACATGGAAACTTACATTACCATATATAAAATGTGAATTTGCTGTATGGCTCAGGAAACTCAAACAGGAGCTCTGTATCAACCTAGAGGGGTCGAATGGGGAGAGAGATGTGAAAGGTTAAAAAATGGGGGGATATGTGTATACTTACGGCTGATTTAAGTTAAAGTTTGACAGAAAACAACAAAATTCTGTAAGCAATTATCCTTCAATTAAAAAATAAATTAATTAAAATCATCATTTATTATCAGGCAGTTAAAAATTTAAACAAAAATGTGATACTAGTCTTTGGTCTTAAGATTGACAGATGTCAGTACATTGACAATATCTAAGATTTATTGTGTGTGAGGAGCTGTATATTCTTATACATTTTGTTGGTTTATAAGTAATAATGATATATGTTCAGCCATAACTTCATCAACTACATTTTTGACACTTTTTTCTCTCTTCTCCTTCTGAGACCCCTGTAATGTGAATTTTGATATGTTTGATGTTGTCTCAGCAGCCCCTTAATTTATTTTCATGATTTAAATTTCCTTTTTGCTGTTCCAATTGGGTGATTTCCATTATTCTATCTTCCAGATCACTTATGTATTCTTCTGTATCACCTATTCTACTGTTAATTCCTCCTAATGTGTTTTTCATTTCAGTTATTATATTTTTCAGTTCTGAATGGTTATTGTTTTATATTGTCTAGTTCCTTGTTAACATTCTCACTGTGTTCATCTATTCCTTTCCCTGATTTGGTTAGCATTTTTATTGTTAATGCTAGTGCTTTGAGCTCTTCATCTGGTTAATCCTTTATGTTTCATTAGTTTTTTTCAGGGGTTTTCTCTTATTTTTTAAAAAATATTTATTTGTTTATTTTTGGTTGTGCTGAGTGTTTGTTGCTGCATGTGGGCTTTCTCTAGCTGTGGTGAGTGGGGGCTACTCTTCCTTGCAGTGCCTGGCTGCTCATTGCAGTGGCTTCGCTTGTTGTGGAGCATGGGCTCTAGCATCCACATGAGCTCAGTAGTTGTGATGCACGGGCTTAGCTGCTCCGTGGCATGTGGGATCCTCCCGGACCAGGGATTGAACCTGTGTCCCCTGCATTGGGAGGTGGATTCTTAACTTCTAGACCTTCACGGAAGCCCTGGTTTTCTTATTTTTTTTTGACTGAAACAATTTTTCTGTCTTCTCATTATACTCAACTGTCTCTGACACTCTAAAATTAGGTGAAATAGTTACCCCTTCCGGTCTTGAAGGGTACCCTTGAGTGGTAGCATCCCTATACAGCCTGTGTGTGCCCAGTGGCTTTGGTGGGAGAGCTGGCGTGAGCACAAATCATGCCTCTCCCCAGGGTGTCCTGGCAGTTATCACTTGGATAGGAAGTGGGTCTGGAGATGGAAAGGCTAGAGTCAGTGCTAGGTGTGAGCTGAGATTTCTTTTCTAATCAGTGGCCAACACACCTCTACTGGGGGGGATGAGGCAAGTCCCAAGTTGCTGGTGCAGAAGCCCTAAAGGACAGGTCCAAGCTGGCTCTGTTAGCTCTCTGTCAGGGCTCTCCCCATTCCCAACCCTGGCCCCCTTGGCCTGGAGAGGAGTGGTGCTGAAGCAATAGCAAGAGGGGCTGGAGCAGGGGCTCAGCCTGGGTCTGGGTGTGGGTGTGGCAGCCCTAGTCATAGTCAGAGGCCTGGGCCACTTCTGATGTGCTCCCCCAGTAAGTGCTAGCAATGGCCGCCCCTGCTCCGCTCAGGTGCCGTCTGGGCCTTGAGCCACCTTTGCCTATCACAGCTGATCTCTCCCTTCAGCTGTGGCAGTCTTTGTTCCAGTGTATAGCTGCATTGTGAAGCTAGTGAGACCAGAGCAGGCACTCTGCTCAGACTGGGATGCACTCTGCTCAAACTGCTGGAGCAGTCATGGGAGACAGGCCAGCTTCCCATGCAGTTCCAATCCCCACCTCTGCCCTGTTTTGGGAGGAAGCAAGCATGTGTGTATTCCTCATGACCAGAGTCCAGGCTTCCCATACCCCTCCTGTTAGTCCCACTGGCTCTCCAACCAGACAATGTAACTCATCTTCCTGGTCTAGGATTCCACGGCTGGGTTGCCCAATGTATGGCTTGAACTGCTCACTCCCCAGGGAAGATCTCCACCCACGTTTTCCTGCCCCCACTTCCGAGTTCCTTTTCAGGAGCACAGGTCCTGACCTGATTGCTTCTCTTTCCTTACTACTCAAATCTATGTTGATCTCTTCCAGCCTTGGTTGTGTAGAAATCTTTCTGCCAATCTCCAGTTAATTCTCAATAATGTTCCATATGTAGATGTATTTTTGATGTGTTCATGGGGGGAAGTGAGTTCTTCATCTTCCTACACTGCCATCTTAATCTCCTCCTCCCAAGCATGGTCTTTTCTGAAAGAAATTTGATGTCTATGAAAACATACGTGTGTAGTCAGCAGTTCTACTAGGTATCTAACCTATAGGGAATTCATACTCATGCAAAAATATGCACATAAAAAGATAACTGAAGCACTGTTTTTAAGCCCATCAAATGAAAACTCCATAAGTTTCTATCTGTAGGGTAGTGCTTAAATGAATAGTGATTTATGCATATTGTAAAATATTATTCAATCATTAAAAAGAATGAGCTACATCTTCATGAACTGATCTAGAAAGATACCAATTATATATTGTTAAACTAAAGTGGTAAGATGCAGAGCAGCCCATATAATCTGGTTTCCTTTATGTTAAAAAGCATACATTTGCATATGTGTCCATATATTAGGGAAATGATTTGAAAAAAAGATGTTAAATGAAGTATTTAAATTGTTAAAATTGATTGCCTCTAGGAAGGAGAGTAAGATTAGAAGCAGGGTCTATATAGGGCAGAGAAATAAAATGAGACTTGAATTCCTTACTGTTTATGTTTTTAATTTGTTTGAAATTTCTACAAATGAGAATGTATCACCCATGTAAATATTAAAAATAGAAAAAGTTTGTGGATATCTTCAGTTGTCTCCACTCTATTTCCATTTAATCTATGACTTTTAAAACAACATGGCCTACCCAACACCTGCAAGACTTGCAGCAAAAAGCCAGGGGTGGATGACTTTTCTGCTCTCTGCTTCAGATGCTCTTGCCTACCAGGATCCATGTTGGTGTTTTTATCCTCAATTGTAGACGTTTTGATTCTGGCTCTCTATGAAGACTCCTCTTCCTGGAATTTGGGACTCAGTTTCCTCCTAGTGTCTTTGTTGAGAGAGAACAGTTCTTTCACTGTAGTGTCTGTGCTTTTATTTTCTACACAATATAATAGAACATTAATTTTTGAAATTGATCCATCACTTTCATTGAATTGTTTTATATAGAGAGAAACCAAGTCTGAGAGAGATTGACTCGCAAGTGCATATAGCCTTGAATGACTTCTGTTTCCTCGTCTGTGAAATTAATAATTTGTAATTCATGGTGCACATGATCTTTTTCAACTTTACCATCTACTTAATTGAAGATAAAATCAGCTTTAAATGACAGATATATCTTAAATACAGGTAGGTATGCATTGCTGTTTAACTTTTGCCACATGTTATTAATCACATACCAACCATGATAACAGTTTGTGATGGATTATGGCAACACATGGTCTCAACTAAACCAGACTCTGAGATCTTGTGACAGAATTTAATATTTTTTAGATAAAGCATGAAAACACACACAAAGTTGTTTAATAGACCAAATCAAAATGTTTTGTATTTGATTGCATTTTAAAATAATTTCATATTCACATTTTATGATCCTTTAATATGTAATCATTAAGACACTTTTGCACATAAAAGACCAATAAAATTAGTAAAATCTAAATTCTGTGACATTGACTATCACTTTTAGTTTAGAAATTAAAATGTGTTTCTTAAGGTTTTTGGAGAACAAAGTCAATGATTATATTCTCAAATGACAAACTACACATTAGCTGAGTGAACACCTTAAATATAAAATACTGACAAACAACATGTTTGAGAAAGACGAGGGGCTTTATACCAAGAAAAGAAAGATATAAACTGGCTAGTGCAGTGAACACTGCAGGCAGCAGGCCTGTAAAGATGGATTATTTCCCATTGGCATAACAATAATTCCCTTTAAAATATAGAATTTATACTGGATAATGAGATTTTTTAAGACAGAGACCTAAATTTATTGTGGTTAAACTCCCAACTCCTACCAGGGCACTTGCCAATGACAATCCAATTTTGGTTGAACTGGAAGGCCTTTAATGGTTAGGTCAAACTAAATATGCTATGACTTCACCAGTCAGGGGATGAAGCCATAGAAGATGGTGTATTATTATTTCTGTCGAGCTGATAACCATTTATATTATAGCATTCTAATTTATTTGTAAGCTTAATCCAGTTCCAGATGTGGTTCTGGAGTGTGTGTATGTTGATGGGGGAGAATGTAACAGTAATTCTCAAATTTATTTGGATAAATATGAAAAAAATACCTATGGATTTTTAAGAATAAGAATATGGAGGGGGTCCTTACATTGCTAGCTTCTGAAGCGAAATATAAAGCTAAAATAATTATAGTCAAGTTGCATTAGCTCCAAAATGAATGGAAACATTAAAAAAATTAAAAGCCAAGAAAAAGGCCATAATAAGCATGTTGCATCAAATTAGTGGCAGAAGATGAAATGGTTGGTGCTGAAATATTAGTAATATGTTTTACAAGTTATACAAAACTTGCTTCAGAAGAATTAAATTGTTAAGTATAAAACATTAATTTAAAACAACTAGGTAAATACCTATGTGATGTGAGACTGTGAAAGGCTTTTTTTAACATGACATTAAAAGGAGAAACCATACCAAAAGAGAGAAAACTTTGGCTCTAATGTCTTGAAAGAATTCTCTTAAGCAAAAATCAATTTAAACATAGAAAAGGCAAGTGACAAACTGGAAAATCTATTTATATCATAGGCCAAATTACTATTCTTAATAAGAACTATTTCTTGTCAGATAAAACAAAGCAACAAGCAAATAAACAAACATATAACCACTCAGTAGATATCAAACAAAGGAAAAGAGTGATAAAGACATAACGGAAGAAATAAAAATGGCTAAAAATATTCAAACCTACATCTTTTTACTGCTGATTGTTAAAGATGAAAGAAAACATATATCAGTACTTTATTTACTTATTTATATTTTATCATTTAGAAAGTGTTAAGGTATAACAGAACTGTTTAAATATAAATAATAAAATATAAAAAACTGAAAGAATTTAACAAATGCATAAGTAATTTAGAAACAACAACAAAACAAGCAGGAATATAAGACAAAATAAGAGATAAGCTTACTATGTAATTATATAACTTCTAAGAATCCTATGGACAGAGGAGTCCATGGGGTCACAAAGAGTTGGATATGACAGAGCAACTAACACACACACATACACAAGATATAAATCATCAAAATGATTATGGATTACCCATTGTTCAAAGAAAAATAAAAAAAATAGAGTTGGTTTACAAAAGTCATATTGCCCATAATTTAAAGTAGAAGACTAATATTCTATTGCTGGGATATGATAACATTGTTCCTTAAAGTAAATTTAGTAAATGTAGATTCTAGAAACCCTAAGTTCTTCTATAATCTCTATGAAGGTATTCACAAGCTAAGATATATTAATTTCTTGGCTTTGTAAGATGAAGTACATCTTACATATGCCTGCAGTTATATATGCCCGCAGTTCTGAAAGCAATACCATGTGCAAACTTGTTACTCCAAAACTATTTTTAATAGTGATTAGGTTAAGCCTCAAAACTTATGATCTTCATTTACAAACTTGAATTTGCTTCACGATGTTCATTGCACTAGTTGACACTATTTATACTCAGTAGTTCGGCTGTCAGGCTCTCGAGCACTGGCTCAGTAGTTGTGGTGCTTGGGCTTATTTGCTCCACATCATGTGGGATCCTCCTAGACCAGGGATCAAAACAGTATCTCCTGCATTGCACAGAAGACTCTCAACCACTGGACTACCCGGAGAGTCCCAGGAATGAACATTTTAATCAATGTTTTAATATTTATTTATTATATGATGTCTATATTTGGACAAAAACCACAAGAAATGACCTCTTCAGAAAAGTGCAAGTAAGTTAAATGTATGGTTTTCCTAACTATGGCGTGATGATTCCACAATTTGCAATGTGGAATTGAGTTCCACCATTCCCATCACATCTGGTGTTACTCTTATTTCTCTCTTCCTCATGATCTAGAGAAGTTTAGTGCCTTTAGTAGTATTTAAATCTTTCTATCACCCTCCTCCTCTCAAAGAATGAATCAATTTCAAAGTATAGATCACAGGAGAGAGAAATCTGGCAGGGACTCTGTGAATCATTCATTTAGGACATCCCATAATGACTATGTATTAGGAATGCTGGCAATTACTTGGTCCATGAAATCACTTGGTCATGAAATCACAGGGCATTTGGGGCCCTGAATTACCAAGCTGGCTATCTACGCTGGTTTTACCTAGTACAATTTAGTCACTTTTATATCATTAGGAGTGTTTGTAGGGCTTCTCTGGTGGCTCAGACAGTAAAGCTCTGTTTGAAATGTGGGAGACTAGGGTTCAATCCCTGGATGGGGAAGATCCCCTGGAGAAGGAAATGGCAACCCACTCCAGTACTCTTGCCTGGAAAATTCCATGGACAGAGGAGCCTGGTAGGCTACAGTTCATGGGGTCGCAAAGAGTCAGACACGACTGAACGATTTCACTTTCACTTTCAGTCCAGGTAGCAGCCATGATGTACATAAGAACGCCTGCTGCTGCTGCTAAGTCACTTCAGTCGTGTCCGACCCTGTGCAACCCCATAGACGGCAGCCCACCAGGCTACCCCGTCCCTGGGATTCTCCAGGCAAGAACACTGGAGTGGGTTGCCATTTCCTTCTCCAATATGTGAAAGTGAAAAGTGAAGTCGCTCAGTCGTGTCAGACTCGTAGCGACCCCATGGACTGCAGCCTACCAGGCTCCTCCGTCCATGGGATTTTCCAGGCAAGAGTACTGGAGTGGGGTGCCATTGCCTTCTCCATAAGAACGCCTACTTTGACTCAAAACTTTAATGCATTTCTAGAGTGTAGGTGAAAGAGTCACCACTATGGGCAACATTCAGAGTTATACTTAATGTCTGAGCGATATACAGGTTCTAGTTTCCCCAAACTTACCATTAAAATACTTGCTTTTTAGATATCTAATCATTTTCTCAAGTATTTGACCCCTGTTTTAGAAATGTTTTGCTCTGTTGCTTTGCTATAGCTGGCAGAAGCTGAGTTCTGAATAGGTCATTTAACTCCATAAATAGTACATGTATCACCATGTGCTGGTAAACCTGCTATCTGATGGGAAAAAAAAAACAAAAAACTTGGTTTGTAGTGTTTGCTGATTTCTGTGGTGTAAATATTTCCTCCATGGCCAATTTTAGCCACCAAGGGTTTACCAATCAGTTCACAAATTCCTTAATATTTAATAATTAGTTGGCTTTCTATGAGCAAGAACTCACCGACTTGAACACACCACTCTGTGTGTGTGTATGTGTGTGTGTATGTGTGTGTGTGTGTGAAATGACAGTCCTTTTGGAGAGAGTGTTGAATCTGCTTAGGATTCAGAGAGCTAAAAAGAGAAGATAAAGGTAGATCAAAATTATCTAGGGATTTGTTGCAAATTTACTTGCAGACTGCTAAAATTTATTCCTCCTAATCACCCACATCTTTTAAGAAAAATTTGAAAGCTTTCCCAAGAGTCCTTAGCTTTTAAAATGCCATTTGCATTCTTTTGGCCCCTGTTAATACCTATCCATTTAAATGTTTCACAGGCTGCTCCTCCTCCCTGCATTGGCAGGCAGCTTTTCTTCCTCTAAGAGATCTGTAGAGAGTATTGTCTTGGTGTAGGATTAGCTTGAATGGTGGGTGACTTCAGGTGAATATCTTTCATAGCTCCAATTGCAAATGAGCTGGGAGAAGAGAGGAGAGATTTTTTCCTTGCTGCTTATGGATTGCTCTGTGCCTGGATAATAGAAGTTAATGTAATGAATAGGAAGCCAAGTCATTAATTATTATTAGACACCCATAAAGTTAGAAATGTTGAGGTGAGGGTGTGTAAGGATGGGTACAAAGAAACATTTGTATCCAAGACATTTCTGCAGTCAAGAAAATTATAATATTATTATAAGACAGATGCATGTATCTCTGGGAGTTAACTGATGGTTGAAGTTTCCAATGGTAGGGCTTAATGTTGGGATTTGGTGGAAATAAATTTAGAGCACATGTTGACTGGTACTTATTCTTAGCTACTATGGGAAAAATATAGGTATTTTAAATTTATATCAGGGATAAGGACAGCATAGGCACTAGTAAACACTTCCATTTATTGACATCTGTCACTTTTCAATAACAGCCAGTAACAGTGGCTGACAGTATTTACTATGTAAGGCGTTCTGCTAAACACTCTATACCACTTTATATAGTACTCATAATCCAGTGAAAGAAGTATACTGGTACTGTTTTATAATTAGGAAAATTAGGGCTTAGGAATGAGGAATGGATTTAACTTGAAAGTATTTTTATATGTTTTCAAACTTATTTGTCAATTTATAAATTAATGTGTGATTAACTTACATATTATGGGAATGAAGAAATAAATTAGCAGTACTTAACAGGTAGGTGTACTAAGCTTAGAATGGCATGATTTAAACTGCTTGCCGCATTTTGGGTGTGTGAAGCGTTCTCTCACTGGCAGTGTAGTTTGAGTGCACTTCTTGGTGGCCACGCCAACAGCAAGTGACATTACTGTCATTGTCCAAAGTCGTTTCCAGTTACTATGTGTATCCTTCAAATATCCTGGGATTATGTCTTAAATTATGCCCGAGTCTCTTAACTCAAGTGAAATCATGACTGAAGAATGCAGTGTGGTCTTCATCTTTCTGACTTACTTCACTCTGTATAATGGGATCTAGGAGGCCCAAGATAAAGAAGAATAAAGACAACAGTGGAGTGAAAAAATCTAGGCTCAAATATATTTAAAAATTAATAAGCATTATTAGTTTCATGCTTCACCTTGGTATGCAACACTTTGTACTTAAGAATTCCTAATGGTTTATCCCCTACTGTACATACATTAGGCATTTTTAGAGACTTTTGTCTGTTCATGAATAAGTATTTTTAATGTTCATATGTTTTCATCAACTGTTTATTTACAGTTAATATTGGTGTGATATGGAAAAAAAGGAGGCATAACTGAAGTTTCAAAAACCTACCAGAATGTATCTTCTTTTTTTCCTTATGCAAAATTTCAATTTGATTTAAGTGTTTTTGAATCATTTGCCACTTTCCAGGAACCTAACCAACATGTAAATTAAGAGATGTTAATATATATGTCACTGAGTTGTTTTTTAAAAATCATAGCCCTGAAAAAGAAAAGGCAAACATACTAAATAGGGATTACTGCTCAGAATCCAGCGACCTCAGGGCCAAAGTAAAATATAATTAGATAATTCTTATTATCCTTTAGAAGCAAGTGTTCTAGGGTTTTTTTTTTAAGCTTTTTCTTTTGCATTTTCTCAGATAGTATATTCTCATAAGAATTTATCACAACTGGCCTTATCAAAGCAATACTGAACAATGATATTTTCAGCTACAACTTTATAGCAAATATATAGGTGGTCTTTATATGACTGTTTTTTCAATGTCTGCACCCAATAACAATCAAGGACATAAATTAAGGTAATTCTGTTGGAATTAAATTGAGCTATATAGGCTTAGAGATGTAGGAAATAATGTATAAAATCAGCAAGCAATAGTAGGAAGCATGTAATCACATATTTTACTAAAAGGTTTAGACTCTAGACTTTGGTCAGAGAAAAAAAGATAATAGGTGTTGGTATAGAATATAAATTTTAAAGTAAAAGTAAGGCTAACACTCAACCTAGACTTTGAAGACAAAGAATCAATGAGCAAATATTGGTAAGTAGAAAACTAAGAATATATTAGCTAAGAGAGAGTTTAGTGTCATGCCATCAGAATCAAGGATAAAGAATGATCAGGGACCTTATCTGAGTGGAACATACCATCTGTAGTGAAAAATACTGGAAGACACAGTTTCTAAATTGTAAGGTCCATCAGGGCAGTTTGTATCTGGCTTGTTTTCCCAGTACCTAGGGCAGTGCCTATGACTGACACATAGTAGGAGTTTAATGTGCTTTTGCCTGATTTTTGATGCCTGAGATAAGGATCTATATGTAAAGTGGATCCACATAAGTAATTTTAACCTCAGTACAGTGAAAAATTTTATTATAGCAAGATTCAAATGCCCTGCATTCAAATTCTGACTCTGTTATATACTTTCCAGTTGTGTAATCTTGCCTAATTTATTAACTCTCTGAACTTTATTTCTTAATCTGTAAAATGTGGATAACAATGTTAGTATGTCAGACCCATTGTAAAGATAAGAAAAAGTACTATACATGAGGAAGAACCCTGTAAGCTAGTTTATGATATCTCATTTAAGATGCTGTTATTTTAAAAGAGATGCCTTCATATTCAGTTACACTGCTTATGCTTCACCTGGATGGCTGAGAGTGTTATGTATTGATTCTTAGTAACTTGCCTCTTCCTTCTAGGTACACAGTCACACTACATTACACTATTTCCCAGCCTCCTTTCGGTTAGTTGGGGCCAATATAACAGTTTCAGCCAATGGGATGTGGGTTAAATTAATGTATGCCACTTCCAAACTGCCCCATAAAAACCTCTGACACAACCTCCCTGCATTCTCTTTTGTCCTTTCATTTGCATGATGTAGAAGACTCTAAAGATTTAGAAAGTAGAGGCAAAAGATAGAAAGAGCTTCAGTCTCTAAGTCATCACTTTGATGGAAAGCCACCTAGAGGGGGACATTTGATAAGGAACCTCCACATTGGATAGTTCCGTGAACTAGGCTTCTGTTGTGTCCAGCAACCTGAAATTTTGGGGATTATTTTTATAGTGGTGATGCCATCTGATTTGAAAAATACAGCAAAAAGTACCTGAAGGTCTTGATCAGATAGTGTCATGTGAAAATAGTATTGGGATGAGCAAATTATGCAGTGGCACACAGCAAGGATTGAAATAGGGATCACAGTAGAAAACATTCAGGAGGCTCTTGTGGGAATTTAGCATTGTGTCATGGGCTTCCCAGGTGGCATAGTGATAAAGAATCCACCTGCCAATGCAAGAGACACAAGAGACTCTTGTTTGATCCCTGGGTCAGGGAAATCCCCTGGAGTAGGAAATGGCAACCCACTCCAGTATTCTTGCCTAGAGAAACCCATGGACAGAGGAGCCCGTCAGGTTACAGTCCACGGGATCACAAGAGTCGGACATGACTTAGCGACTAAACCACCACCACAACAACCATAGGCAGATGCATTAAATTCATGCTTGTCGTCTTTACTCATTCTGCTGTGCACTATGTCTGAAACACCAAGTCTAGAAGGTAAGCGAAGAGTAATTTTCTTGATCATTAGAAAAATATTCAATTAATGTGCATTTGAAAGTTGGCATCAGGAGGACATCAGTAGGGGATAGATCTGGTAAGGGAAGTAGATAGGCAAACAAATAATTTAAAAGCAGCAAAAATATGATAAAGAATTTGAAAATTCTGAGAAACAGTAAACAGTGAATTTTGATTGTGTGGTTGAGGAAAACGCTTCAGAGGAGAAGGCATGAAAATGCTGATAATGATAGGAGTCATGATGATGGTTGTGCAGGTTTCTAAACGTGATCCAACAACGCACCTATCATATAGATACTATTATCATCTGACACAGATTCAGAGAAGAGGAAGGATTTCGCAATACTAGTAAAGCTAATAAAAACTGAAATTGAAGTTTATACTCACATGTATCTCATTCCAAATGTTAAAATTGAATTCAAAAAAATAAGATGCATATTTAAAAATATAGGTAACAATACTAGGTAATGCATAAGAACAGGTGAACCATGAGCAGAGACAAGGACACAGATGTCCTGTTAAGGACGTTAGGCCGGGCTTCCCAGAGGGGCAGCAAAGAACTGGGCATACTGCTTTTATGCAGTCAGAACCTCATGTTGTGTGAAATTTTCACAATGAGTATGGCCAATCTGAAGCTCTCAGTGAATAATTTCACCCAGTTTACCAGAGGGGAGGAGGTTTTATATATAAATACACAGTGGAAACAGTGTCAGACTTTATTTTTTCTGGCTCTAAAATCACTGCAGATGGTGATTGCAGTCATGAAATTAAAAGATGCTTACTCCTTGGAAGGAAAGTTATGACCAACCTAGACAGCATATTAAAAAGCAGAGACATTACTTTGCCAGCAAAGGTCCGTCTAGTCAAGGCTGTGGTTTTTCCAGTGGTCATGTATGGATGTGAGAGTTGGACTGTGAAGAAAGCTGAGCACCGAGGAATTGATGCTTTTGAACTGTGGTGTTGGAGAAGACTCTTGAGAGTCCCTTGGACTGCAAGGAGATCCAACCAGTCCATCCTAAAGGAGATTGGTCCTGGGTGTTCATTGGAAGGACTGACGCTGAAGCTGAAACCTCGTGCTAAGAGTTGACTCATTGGAAAAGACCCTGATGCTGGGAGGAATTGGGGGCAGGAGGAGAAGGGGACGACAGAGGATGAGATGGCTGGATGGCATCACTGACTCAATGGACATGAGTTTGGGTAAACTCTGGGAGTTGGGGATGGGCAGGGAGGCCTGGTGTGCTGTGATTCATGGGGTTGCAAAGAGTCGGACACAACTGAGCAACTGAACTGAACTGAACATTGTATTTATAAATACATTGTGTACAGTGTTTGGCTGAATATTTCCTCTAGCTTATGTGAAAACAAAATTCATCTCTATTAAGAGCAAGTTTTATCTGTTCTGTGATTTCTGTCATCTTGCTCCCTATTCTCTAACACAAGGCCTTTCCTTATGAAAGATCAGCTCATTATTGAATCATCTCCAGTCTAAGGTGCTATATGCACACACTCACTGGAACAAATCAATTTATTTCTGGAGCAAGAATGTGGAAACCAAAGGTCACAAGACACTTGGCTTCATTTATTTTCTAGACTGAAAATCTATTAATGACATATCCTATATCCAAGCAACTGCAGGGAAAATGTTTTACGCTTTTAAATTTTGTGTTTTAGTAGATTATCTCAATATCTTTTGAGGGAACAACATGTGATTTGGAGTCATAATTATATATAATTTTGTCAATTTCCATGTTTTATGCTGCTTTGTGCCCCAAATATCTAATACAAGTGTAGTATGAATGATTAATTAATGATCTTAAACTAGCACATTGTCTGTCTGTTTGCAATTACATAAGATGAACCTTTATTGGGGATTTGAACAGGGGTTGAAAACTATAGCTGAAGGGCCTAATCAGACTCACAGTCTGATTTTTATAAAGTTTCCAAAGTGTCATTGGAACATAGCCATGCTCATTCCATCACATATTTTCTGTGGCCGCTTTGACACTCTAATGGCAGATTTAAGTAGACCATATGGCCCACAAAGCTTAAAATATTTACTATCTAGTCCTCTGTAACAAAAGTTTGCTGAGTCCTGGATTATAATATCATGGTTCAGGAAATGTCATATTTTAATTTTTCTTTGCCTGTTCTAAAACCCAGGAAGAATTTGACATTCTCATCAGAAGAGTTGATAAAATTCTGACAGTTGGTGCTGGATAGTGAGTAGAGGACAGCTTCTTTTTGAAAACAAAAAGGCTTGACTTCATTCTTGATTTAGCCATTTCTACCTGTTATGCTAGGCAAGTTATTCATCCTTGCTAAGCCTCAATTTTTTTTAATTGGTGGTAACACATATAATCTATCTCATGTGTGTGTATTGAAAATACCATATTTAAAGTCAATGCATACTATTATTGTTACAACTACAAAAATAGCTTATTTTAGAGTCACTCAAGTTCAGATTTGTGATTTTCAAACAATCATGGTTTGGTGACACCCTAAGAAATTTTAGTCATCTCAAGACTGGCTGTGTAGTTTCTCTACTGAATGAGTGTAATTAAATGATAGTATCTTATGTTATTTTCAATTGAAATTAATAATTCATTAAAATAATTTATTGAAAAGAATTTAAATGGTTGGAAGTCATTATGTTAGATCCTGAGCATATAAGGGTAAGTAAAACCTTGATCTTAAGAAGTTATAAACTGGGAGGCAGAACAAAATTTCTAAGTTTGAACATGGACAAACAATTAACAAGGAGTTGCACTGTGTTACAAGGAAGGTAAAAAACTAAATTTTTGGAGTGGGATGAACTAGAATATGACACAAATCACATGTATTTTGGTGAAGCAGAGCAAAATTGTATAGAAATGGAGAAATTTTGGATGGGTCAAGAGGAGAAGGGAAGGTAGAACTTTCATCAGAAAGGGGATACTATGAACAAATACACAGAAGTTCTCATAACCTACGCATGGTAGGTATCATCTCCAATGAACAGATGCGGGGAGGGAAGTTGACAGAGGCTGAAGACAGGTGGTGGGGTGAAGCAGAGATGTATTTGGGCTCTAAGTTCAGTGTTCCTGTATTACATTATTTAATATTTGCTGTTTGGATGAGGGAAGCAGAGAGAGGGGAGATTTGAAGATAATTCTGTGGTTTCTGACCTGAGTGGGAGTTTAGAGTTATAAAGAGACACTGGCTTAGAACGAGAAGAAGATAAGTTTGATGATCTAGGTCCTTTGTTATATACGGGGATAATGACTAATACACTGCATATGTTTAGGAGAAAAATTGAAAATATAGTTCAGGGGCTCAGATGACATATGCTGAATGCTTTCTCCTGACCTCCAAATCTGGTAAGCTTCATTTGTGTCCTTATGCTGACTCTTCTTTTCCCATATCCTTCTGGGCTGTTTCTACTGTTCTGCTTTTGCCCTCTTAATGATTGGATACAGAACTTTAGAAGGAAGAGAGAGAAATAGGAGGACAGAATGCCAAAATGCACATTCTAGGCCCATGTGCTTCTATCTTCATCCGCCCTTTGGGTGGAGGGTGTGATGTCTTGGATTTTATGCCAGCCTCTCTGTACTTTCCTTGGGGAGCTTTGGACATGGGATTGATGGGTGGGAGCCAAGTCCTGGATCCTACTTTCTTGATTATATGTAAGATCTGTTATCTTTTGGTTTCAAGATATACCAGAGGACCTGGGGATGCCTGTGGGAGTAACTGGGGAATTAGAATTAAAACAGCAATAATATATGGTATATAAATGTAGACAATTTTCCTTAAAAAATAAAAATAATTGACTACACAATGTAAAGCTTCCTGAGGTACTGTACAGCCTAAAGAGTGACTATTTTACTGAGCAAATCTTCTCAAATTTGGATAAAGTTCTTATTCCAAGGAGTAGAATATAAGCAGACTAAAATCAAGAGATCTAGGCTTTAGACACAGAGATAAGGAAACTAGGTGAGTGATTATTCATAAGTACAATCAATTTGTAAAATAAGTATGATATGTGGCCAAATTCCCTGAATTGCTAAAAAAGCAAATTTTATAATAAAGCCTTGAAGTACACACCAAAGAATTTCTATGAAGAAGGAGTTCTTTCCTTTGTTTCTGCGATCTTCTACTATCCTAGTCCTCTTCGTTCCTTTCTCTGTTTTTGGTCTCTCATATGTATGCCAGCTCTTCTAATTGTAAACCATGGGTGAACTTAGCAAAATGTATCCTTCCATCATCCTGCATCTCAACTGCCTGAAAGGGTCAAAATGATATAACAACTTTCTTTTGAACCTGGGTATTTCTTTAAAGAGAAGGCAAAATCCTAATATAATCCTCCGGCATTGACATTGGAGAAAATTACTATAATTATGCAAATTAAAATAAGTCAACAAGTTTCAGAACACAATGCATGATAAGTAATGTTTTTAAAAATAACAGTCACTGAGCCTGGTCATTTGCACTTAATAATAGGCTCAGGAGGGAGCCTGGTGTCTGGGGAGAAACAGCTGTGGTAATAGATGTATTATGGCTTTGATAGGTTCTCTCTAGTATTTTTATTTCTGTATTTGCTTTAGACTATAGAATACTCCTAGAGTGCCCTGCTATTGAAATTCCCATCATACCCAGGGCTTTAATTAAATGATTGGATATGACAGAACTTGAATTGAGGAGGCTCACTATGTCAGTTTATGCCAGGATGATATTATCAGGGCCTGGCAAGTACATGCTTGGAACTTAATTTATGTCTTAAGCTGTCTCACTGTGAAACATAAGGAACACATGCCTCCATGTGATTTTCTTTTTAATTTTTAAATTGAGGTAGAAATACAACATTGGTTTAGGGTGTACAACATAATGAATTGATATGTATGTACATTGCAAAATGATCACCACAATAAATCTAGTTACCATCCATCACCATAAGGGGTTAACATTCAGGATTATTACTTTTCGGGCCACTTTCAAGTATGCTGTACAATATTAATAACTATAGTCATTATGCTGAATATTATACCCCATAACCTCTTTATTTTATAACTAGAAGTTTGTACCTTTTGACCACCTTCATCTGTTTCACCCACTCTTCAACCCCTCTTATCTGACAACCACCATTATCTGTTCTCTGTATCTATAATTTTGATTTTATTTGATCATGTGGTGAAATCATGTGGTGTTTGTCTGACTTATTTAGCTTAGGACTTCAAGGTACATTCATGTTGCAAGTGACAAGATTCTGTTCTTTTGTTATGGCTGGTTTGTATTCCAGTGTGTGTGTGTAACACCACATCTTCATTATCTATCCATCTATTGATGGACAGTTAGGTTGCTTCTGTATCTTGGCTATTGTTAAGTAATGCTGCAGTGAATATAGGGCTACATATATCTTTTCAAATTAATTTTTATTTTCCTTGGATAAGTACTCAGAAGTAGAATTGTTGGATCATATGGTAGTTCTATTCTTAATTTTTTTTTTTTTTATTGGAGTATAGTTGCTTTACACTGCCATGTCAGTTTCTGCTGTATAGCAAAATGAATCAGTCATACATTTAAATATATCCCCTCTTTTCTGGATTTCCTTTCCATTTAGGTCACCACATAACAATGAGTAGAGCTACCTGTGCTATCCAATAGGGTCTCCTTAGTTATCTATTTTATACATAGTAATGTATATATTCTTAATTTTTGGAGGAATCTTCATACTATTTTCTTGAGTGGTTGCAAAAATTTACTTCCCACCAACAGTGCATGAGGATCTTATTTTCTCCATATCCTTATCAATATTTGTTATTTCTAGTCTTTTTGATAATAGCCATTCTCACATGTGGGAAGAGATACTGTGATTTTGATTTGCATTTTTCTAATGATTCATGAGTCTGAGCACCTTTTCATGTGCCTGCTGGTGGTCTGTAGGTCTTTTTTTTTTTTTTTTTTCATTTGGGTTTTTTTTTTCTTCTTTGGAAAAAATATGTATTCAGATCCTCTGCTGATTTAAAAAACTGGATTGTTTGACATTTTTCTCTTGAGTTTTATGAGTTCTTCATATATTTTGGATATTAACCCCTGATTGGATATATGATTTGAAATATTTTCTCCCATTCAGTAGATTGTATCCACTTTGTGGATTACTTATTTTTCTGTGCAAAAGCCTTTTATTTTGAGATAGTCCTACTTATTCATTTTTGGTCTTGCTACCTTTGCTTTTGGAGTCAGATTGAAATATCCACTAACACCAATGTCGTAGCTTGTCACCTCTGTTTTCTTCTAGTAGTTTAATGGTTTTAGGTCTTCCATTGTAGTCCTCAATGCATTTTGAGTTAATTTTTCTGTGTGAGGTAAGACTAGTATAATTTCATTATTTTGCATGTGGCAGTCTATTTTTCCCAACATCAATTATTGAAGAGACCATCCTCGCCCCATTATATGTCCTTGCCTACTTTGTTATAAATTAATTGACCATGTATGTGTGGGTTTATTTCTGGATTCTGTATTCTGTTCCATTTTATCTGTTTTTATGTTAATACCATACTGTTTTGATTACCATACCTTTGTTATATAGTTTGAAATCAGGGAGTGTGATGCCTACAGATTGGTTCTTCTCTCTCAAGATTGCTCTGGCCATTTGGGGTCTTTCATGGCTTCATATAAATTTTAGAATTATTCTATTTCTGTGAAAAATGTTGTTGGAATTTTGATAGGAATTGACTTGAAATCTGTATATTGCTTTGGATGATATGAACTTTTTAACAATATTAATTCTTCTAATCTCTGAGCATGGAATATCTTTTCATTTCATTGTGTCTTCTTCAATTTTATTCATCATTGACTTATAGTTTTCAGTGTACAGGTCTTTAGCCACCTTGGTTAAATTTATTCCTAGGTATTCTTTTTGATGCAATTGTAAATGGGATTGTTTCCTTAATTCCTATTTCTAATAGTTTGTTATCAGTGTACAGAAAAACATTTGATATTTATTTACCCTTTTGTACCTTTTGTACCCTGTCACTTTACTGAATTTAAAATTTTAGTTCTAACATAACTGTCCTAACATATGTCATTTGGATTTTTGTTTCTTGTGAGGTTTTTGAATACTGATTCAATCTCTTTACTAGTGGTCAGTCTATTTAGATTTTCTATTTCTTCCTGATTCAGGCTTAGAAGATTATATGATTCTAAGAATTTATCATTTCTTCTAGGTTGTCCTATGTGTTAGTGTATAACTGTTCATAGTAATCTCTTATGATCATTTGTATTTCTGCAGTATCAATTGTAACTTTACCCTATTCATTTCTGTTTTATTTGAGCCCACTTGCTTTTTTATACTTTTCTTGGTTAATCTAGCTAAGATTTTTTTTCAATTTTATCATTTCAAAGAACCAGTTTCTAGTTTCATTAACTTTTCTATTGTCTTTTTAGTCTCTATTTCATTTATTTCTGTTCTGGACTTTATTTATTTCTTTCCTTCTACTAACTCCAGGATTTATTTGTTTATTTGTTCTTCATGTGTAAAGTCAGATATTTTTATTTGAGATTTCTCTTGCTTCTTGAGGTAAGTCAACATTACTGCAAACTCCCTTCTTAGAACACTTTTGCAACATCCCATAGAGTTTTCTGGTTATGTTCAATTTACATTTGTTTCTAGATTTTTATTTTTAATTTCTCTTTTGTTTTTTTTTCATTGACCCAATGGTTACTCAGTAGCATGCTTAATCTCCACATATTTACAATTTTTCTAGTTTTCTTTTTGTAATTGATTTCTAGCTTCATACTCTTGTGGTTGGAAAAGATGCCTGATGTGATTTCAGCCTTCTTAAATTTATTGAGACTTGTTTTGTGATATAACATGTGACCTATCTGGAGACTATTCCATATCTGCTTAAGAAGAATGTATATTCAGTTGTAATTGGATGAAATGTTCTGTATATATATTACATATTATGTGCATAAGTTATCCAACCTAAGGTGTTGTTTAAGGTCAATGTTTCCTTACTGATTTTCTGTCTGGAAGATCTATCCGTTGAGGTAAGTGAGGTATTAAAGTCCCCTATAATTGGTGTATTGCTATCAGTTTCTCCCTTTAGCTCTGTTAGTATTTGTTTTTTGTTTTTTTTTTTCGTTTATTTTTATTAGTTTGAGGCTAATTACTTTACAATGTTGTAGTGGTTTTTGCCATACATCGACATGAATCAGCCATGGATTTACATGTGTTCCCCATCCTGAACCCCCCTCCCACTTCCCTCCCCATCCCATCCCTCTGGGTCATCCCAGTTAATATTTGTTTTATATATCTTAGTGCTCTTTTGGTGTGTATATAAGTATTTACAGTGTTATATCTTCTTGTTGGATTAATCTATTCATTGTTATGTAATGCTCTTCTTTGTCTTTTCTTTGATTTTAAATCTTTGTTTTTAAAGTCTATTTTGTCCA
This sequence comes from Cervus canadensis, assembly GCF_019320065.1. Classification (NCBI taxonomy): domain Eukaryota; kingdom Metazoa; phylum Chordata; class Mammalia; order Artiodactyla; family Cervidae; genus Cervus; species Cervus canadensis. Next base: position 28,282,507 of record NC_057400.1, on the reverse strand, counting down.
ATATGAATATAGCTGTATCAGCTTTCTATTTCTATTAACATGGAATACCTTTTTTCATCCCTTCACTTTCAGTCTCTGTCCTTATATCCGAAGTGAGTCTCTTGTAAGCAGCATATAGATGTCTTGTTTTTTTTTTTTTTAACGAAGTTAGCCTCTCTATGTCTTTTCATTGGAGTGTTTTATCTATTTGTATTTAACACAGTTATTGATAGGTGTGTATTAATGCCATTTTGTTAGCTGCTTTCTGGCTGTTTTTGTAACTTCAGTATGTTCCTTTCTTCTCTTGCTCATTTCCCTTGTGGTTTGATTTATGTTTAGTTTCCTTTCTCTCACTCTCTTCTCTCTCTTTTTTTGGTGTATTTGATATAGGTTTTTGTTTTGTGGTTACCATGAGGTTTATATACAACATCATAGGTTTATAACAGTCTATTTTAAGTTGATAGCAACTTAAATTTGAGCTCATTCCAAAACTCCATTTTTATTACCCTGCCCATGTTGTATATTTTTGATGCCATGTTTTATTTTATGTATCACTATTTACATAACATATTTTTATTTTATGTATCACTAACCTCAGCAGTTAACCCACTCCAGTACCCTTGCCTGGAGAATCCCAGGACGGTGGAGCCTGGTGGGCTGCCGTCTATGGGGTCGCACAGAGTCGGACACGACTGAAGCAACTTGGCAGCAGCAACCTCATCAGTATAGTTTTAGTTAGTTTTACTACTTTTGTCTTTTAACCTTCATACTAGCTTTATAAGTGATTATCAGTTCAGTCGCTCAGTCATGTCTAACTCTTTGTGTCCCCATGGACTGCAGCACGCCAGGCTTCCCTGTCCATCACCAACTCAAAGAGCTTGCTCAAACTCATATCCATCGAGTTGGTGATGCCATCCAGTCATCCCATCCTCTGTCATCCCCTTCTTATCCTGCTTTCAATCTTTCCCAGCATCACGGTCTTTTCCAATGAGTCAGTTCTTCCCATCAGGTGGCCAAAGTATTGGAGTTTCAGCTTCAACATCAGACTTTCCAATGAATATTCAGGACTGATTTCCTTTAGGATTGACTGGTTGGATCTCCTTGCAGTCCAAGGGACTCTCAAGAGTCTTCTCCAACACCACAGTTCAAAAGTATCAATTCTTCGGCACTCAGCTTTCTTTATAATCCAAATCTCATACCCATACGTGACTACTGGAAAAAAATATAGCCTTCACTAGACAGACCTTCGTTGGCAAAGTAATGTCTCTGCTTTTTAATATGCTATCTGGGTTGGTCATAGTTTTTCTTCCAAGGAGCAAGTGTCATTTAATTTCATGCTGCAATCACCATCTGCAGTGATTTTGGAGCCCCCAAAAATAAAGTCTGTCACTGTTTCCATTGTTTCTCCATCTATTTGCCATGGAGTGATGGGACTGGATGCCATGATCTTAGGTTTTTGAATGTTGAGTTTTAAGACAGTTTTTTCACTTTCCTCTTTCACTTTCATCAAGAGGTTCTTTAGTTCCTCTTCACTTTCGGCCATAAGGGTGGTGTCATCTGCGTATCTGAGGTTATTGATATTCCTCCTGGCAATCTTGATTCCAGCTTGTGCTTTATCCAGCCTGGCATTTCACATGCTGTACTCTGGATATAAGTTAAATCAGCAGGGTGACAATATACATCCTTGACATATTCCTTTCCCAATTTGGAACCGGTCTGTTGTTCCATGTCTAGTTCTAGCTGTTGCCTCTTGACCTGCATACAGATTTCTCAGGAGGCAGGTAAGGTGGTCTGTTATTCCCATCTCTTGAAGAATTTTCCAGTTTGTTGTGATATACACAGTCAAAGGCTTCGGTGTAATCAGTAAACCAGAAGTAGATGTTTTTCTGAAACTCTTGCTTTTTCTTTGATCCAATGGATATTGGCAAATTGATCTCTGGTTCTTCTGCCTTTTCTAAATCCAGCTTAAACATCTGGAAATTCACAGTTCGTGTACTGTTGTAGCCTGACTTGGAGAATTTTGAGCATTACTTTGCTAGCGTGTGAGATGAGTGCAATCTCACTCGCTAAAAATAACTCATAATTAATGTGATTATAAACCACCACATTTACTATATTTGCATTTACCAGTGCGATTTTTACTTTTGTATGTCTTCCTGTTATTAATTATGGCCATTTTTTTTCAGCTTAAAGAAGTTCCTTGATTATTTCTTGACTACTTAAGTCATAATAAACTCCTTTACCCTTTGATTATCTAGAAAACTCTTTATCTCTCCTTCAATTTTGAACGATAACCTTGCCAGGTTGGATTTTTTCCCTTACAGTATTTTGACTGTATCATGCCACAGTCTTCTGTCTTGCAAAGTTTCTGCTGAAAAATCTGCTCATAGTCTCATAAGGTTTCCTATGTACATAGTAAGTTATTTTTCTCTTTTCTTCTTCTGCTTTTAAGATTCTTTATCTTTCACTTTTGACATTTTATTATGTCTTGGTGTGGGTCTCTAGAAATTCATCTTGTTTGGAACTCTGGACTTCTAGAAATTTGATGTCTGTTTCCCTTCCCAGGTTTGGGAAGTTTTAAGTCATTATTATTTTTTTTTTCGATTTATTTTCATTAGTTGGAGGCTAATTACTTTACATATTGTAGTGGTTTTTGCCGTACATTGACATGAATCAGCCATGGATTTACATGTATTCCCCATCCCGATCCCCCCTCCCACCTCCGTCTCTACCTGATCCCTCTGGGTCTTCCCAGTGCACCAGGCCCAAGCACTTGTCTCATGCATCCAACCTGGGCTGGTGATCTGTTTCACCCTAGATAATATACATGTTTCGATGCTGTTCTCTCGAAACATCCCACCCTCGCCTTCTCCCACAGAGTCCAAAATTCTGTTCTGTACATCTGTGTCTCTTTTTCTGTTTTGCATATAGGGTTATCGTTACCATCTTTCTAAATTCCATATATATGCGTTAGCATACTGTATTGGTCTTTATCTTTCTGGCTTACTTCACTCTGTATAATGGGCTCCAGTTTCATCCATCTCATTAGAATTGATTCAAATGAATTCTTTTTAATGGCTGAGTAATATTCCATGGTGTATATGTACCACAGCTTCCTTATCCATTCATCTGCTGATGGACATCTAGGTTGCTTCCAGGTCCTGACTATTATAAACAGTGCTGTGATGAACATTGGGGTGCGCGTGTCTCTTTCAGATCTGGTTTCCTTGGTGTGTATGCCCAGAAGTGGGATTGCTAGGTCATATGGCAGTTTTTTAAGAAATCTCCAGTATTTTAAGAAATCTCCACACTGTTCTCCATAGTGGCTGTACTAGTTTGCATTCCCACCAACAGTGTAAGAGGGTTCCCTTTTCTCCACACCCTCTCCAGCATTTATTGCTTGTAGACTTTTGGATAGCAGCCATTCTGACTGGCATGTAATGGTACCTCATTGTGGTTTTGATTTGCATTTCTCTGATAATGAGTAATGTTGAGCATCTTTTCATGTGTTTGTTAGCCATCTGTATGTCTTCTTTGGAGAAATGTCTGTTTAGTTCTTTGGCCCATTTTTTGATTGGGTCATTTATTTTTCTGGAATTGAGCTGCAGAAGTTGCTTGTATATTTTTGAGATTAATCCTTTGTCTGTTGCTTCATTTGCTACTATTTTCTCCCAATCTGAGGGCTGTCTTTTCACCTTGCTTATAGTTTCCTTTGTTGTGCAAAAGCTTTTAAGTTTCATTAGGTCCCATTTGTTTATTTTTGCTTTTATTTCCAATATTCTGGGAGGTGGGTCATAGAGGATCCTGCTGTGATTTATGTCAGAGAGTGTTTTGCCTATATTCTCCTCTAGGAGTTTTATAGTTTCTGGTCTTACATTTAGATCTTTAATCCATTTTGAGTTTGTTTTTGTGTATGGTGTTAGAAAGTGTTCTAGTTTCATTCTTTTACAAGTGGTTGACCAGTTTTCCCAGCACCACTTGTCAAAGAGGTTGTCTTTTTTCCATTGTATATTCTTGCCTCCTTTGTCGATATAAGGTGTCCATAGGTTCGTGGATTTATCTCTGGGCTTTCTATTCTGTTCCATTGATCTATATTTCTGTCTTTGTGCCAGTACCATACTGGCTTGATGACTGTGGCTTTGTAGTAGAGTCTGAAGTCAGGCAGGTTGATTCCTCCAGTTCCATTCTTCTTTCTCAAGATTACTTTGGCTATTCAAGGTTTTTTTGCATTTCCATACAAATTGTGAAATTCTTTGGTCTAGTTCTGTGAAAAATACCATTGGTATCTTGATAGGGATTGCAAGTCATTATTTTTTAAAATAAGTTTTCTGCTTCTTTCTCTCTGTATTTGCCTCCTGAGACTCCTATAGTATAAATGCTATTCTGGCTGATGTCATTCTATTGGTCCCTCAAGCTATCGTCTTAATATTCTTTTTCTGCTCTCTTTTGATGAGTTCCATTGCCCTAATTCATTCTTCTGCTTTATCCAGTCTGTTATTGACTCTGCCTTGGTCAAGGGTGCGGGCTTCCCTTGTGGATCAGTTGGTAAAGAATCTGCAAGCAATGTGGCAGACCTGAGTTCAATCCCTGGGTTATAAAGATCCCCTGGAAAGGGGAATACTACCCACTCCAGTATTCTGGCCTATAGCATTCCTTGGACTGTTTAGTCCATGGGGTCACAAAGAGCAGGACATGACTGAGTGACTTTCACTTCCACTTTGGCCAAGGGTGCAGGGGTGAGCATGGGATGGGAGGAGCCTGAGGGACTAGAACTGCAGTCCTGAGTTAGTTCTGTTTCTTTGAGGCTTGATGGTGGTCTCCCCCATGTCAAGGGCTGGGTGCAGGGCCTGAGGGGCTAGAACTGCTCTTCTGAGTGAGCTCTGCTTCTCCAGGGAACAATGACAGTGTCTGCCTTAGTGGAGAGCAGTGCTGGAGCAGGAGCCCAGTGTAGGCTGAAGGGTTCACTGGGGTGGTTCTGGCAGGCTGGCCAGAGTACCTGGTGGTTTTCAATCTGCTGCCTTTCTACTATGACTGGGGATAAGCAAGTCTGTATATATTCTCTTCAGGAGTGGTTGTCTATGTCTGTTAAGCCCCTGCCTGCTTGCCTGCTAAGTCGCTTCAGTTATGTCTGACTTTTTGAGACCCTATGGACTGTATCCTGCCAGGGATGGGGATTCTCCAGGCAAGAATACTGGAGTGGGTTGCTGTTAAGCCCCACTGGTACTCAAACCAGCCAAGGGTGCTTATCTTCCCAATGTCAGATGCCAGGGCTGAGGTATTCAGTACCTCAGCTCAAACTTCTTACTCCTTAAGAAGGATCCCCCAAACTGTGATATCTCCCTCCTTTTCTGGGTCACTCACCAGAGGTGGGGTCCCAGCTAGATCAGAGCCATTCTGCTAGACATCAGGTCATTCTCAGAGAGAGTTGCTCTATATGTAGTTGTAGTTTTGATGTGCTTGTGGAAGGAGGTAAGAGTCTGCCTCCTATATCATCTTGCCCTACTTTCTCCCTCTATGACCATTACTTTTAATTCTTTATCAGGTAGGTTAATTATCTTTGTTTCATTAAGGTCTTTTTCTGAGGTTTATCTTATTCATTTTTTCAGAAAACCTATTCCTCTTTTTACTGAATTCCATGTGTTTGTTCCTATTTATTAGGTGAAACACTTACCTCTCCCAGTCTTGAAGAAGTGGCCTTGTGTAAGTGATGAATCTTATCATTCAACCTAGCTCTTGGTTGTCTCTTGAACCTTTGTGATTGTCTAAGCAGGTTGATTTGTTCTTGATAGGTCCCTGTTGTTGAGCATGTGCCAAGACCTGTCAGTGTTTCAAGGGGAGGAATATCATTTAACACCCAGCTTCAGACTGATTGGAAGCCAAATCCTCAGGCATCAACTTTTAAAATATGTGAATATATATAGTCCTGTGGGGTTGCAACTGTAAACCCTGCTGGGATCCAGACCACGAAATCTAGAGTTTTTTCCTGGGTGACAGTTGCATAAATCTGGTCTCCAGAGGAGTGTATATTACCTCTTTTCTGGAAGGTATTGTTGAGCTGTAGTGAGGCCAAAGGAGTGCACAAGAATAGTGTCATCCATCTACATTCCCTGAGAGAGACTTCCTAGCTTCTAGATGTATGACAAGCCTGAAGCTCAGGCTGAAACTCAAGGACAAGTAAATAGGCCTTTTAGGGGTGTGTTTCCGTTTGCTGACAGTGCAACAACCTGGGGGTGGTTCCCTGCTAGGAACTGAGTTTTCAATTGTTACAATCCTATGGAGAGCAATGCAAGCCTTCTTGGCCACCAGGGCGAGGTAATAAGGGGCATCCCCTGTGTGGATTGCATGTGCCCACCAGCTTTAGTAAGGGAGTGGGAGCCCCACTCACCAGTTTCAACAGGACAGGTCTTAGCAAGACAGTGGGAAGATGCCATGTGTGTGCTAGCAGACTGGAGGGAGAGTGCAAAGGTAGCATCCACCAGCTCCTCTGTCTCAGGAGAGAGTCCTGTCTATCCACTACCCCTCTAGCAGATGCTTTAAAATTAGCAAGTGAATCTCCTTCTCATATAGTCTAGACACTTTCAAACTGCTGCTTTTGTGCTGGGCCCCAGGGTAAGTGAGATTTCACACAAGCCCTTCAAAAGGAGAATCTCAGTTCTCCTAGCCCTTTGTGTCCCTTGGACATAAGGTCCATTGGTTTTCTAAGCCAGATATTTTGAGGCCTTGTCTCTTTGATGCAAGTCCCAAGGGTTGGGGTAGTTGTTGTCAAGTACAACCCCCTTGCTCCTCTGGCAGAAGCTCCAGACTTGTGGGCACCCCTCCTATTGTGAAGCACCATACTGGGGTTGGGTTTTTCATGAGACCATGTCCCTGCCTCTCCTACCCATGTTGATGTGGTTCTTTTATCCCTTGTTGTTGAGGAGCAGTGCAACTAGTTTTCACTTCTTTTTCAAAGCGAATTGTTTCATATGTAGCTGTAGAGTTGGTGTGTCCATGGGGGATGAGCTCAGGATCTTCCTACCCGACCATCTTAGACTTCTGCCGCCAATTTATTTAAAGAGGTGTTGAATTTGGCCAACACAGTTGTATGGTCCTTGTAAGGTTCAAATGAAACGATGATACGAAGTGGATATTTCAACACCATGGGGTAATGGAAGACATATGAGCTTAGAAATTGGAACTGCCAAGGTTTAAATCTCAAATTTACCACTCCTTAGCAGGGATCATCTTGGATAAGTGATCTAATTTTTCAAAGCCTCTAATATTACTTTTTAAAAATGTTACTCCAACTAACAGGAATGATATGAAAGTTAAATGTTAGCATGTAAATAAGTCTAATAGGTATATGGTAGGAGATTATTAAAGATTCTTTTCTGCCTCCCCACTCCACCCCAGTTTGAAATCTGTCATTACTGGTCAGACTATTTTTCCATTTCTTTCTGCCTATCAATTTTTGAGATATAGGTGCTATCTCTTGGTCTTATGACAGATTTGGCCGTGAGGGTCCAAGATTGACAAGGGTTGTAACCACTTTTCTTAATTTTGGAAAAAACAAAAAAACAAAAAAAAACCAAAACATACCATCTGCAGCAGTTCAGCCTTGTGGCTTTCCTCTCGTGGCTTGATCCACCCCACGTATACCTCATCAAATAACAGGTGTCAGTGCTTTATCCCAGCAGAGCTGCAAGCAGCTGCAACATGCTAGTTGGAGATCTAACATTGATCACAAACACTGATTTGTGGTTTTTCTGTCTCTGTATGAAGCATCTTGATGCAGACCAGCTCCTATTTCCTTGGTAACAGGAAACACACCCATTTCATAATGAGTAACAGAATTTTCTATTAGTTCAAACCAAAACTAAATCCAAAGTTTGGACATACAGAAATTGATTTAGCATATGTTGCTCATAGCACTAACATTTAAAGATCAAAAATCTTATTTCAGTCCTGTTTGTTACTTTTTTGTGTGTGCAATCACAAGGCTCTGTCATAGGTTTCATGATTGTTAAAGCAAAATACAGACAATAAATATTAACTTCCTGGGTCAATGAAAACTTTTTCCTCTACTAAAGAGAAAAATAGAAAGGTAGAGACTAGTTTAGGGCTAGTTGGGTTACACACCCTCTGAAAAGTAGGCAGACAATGTTCTTCTATATCCACCCCTGGGAAGAGTGTCTAGCCTCGGCAGACATGATACTTCTAATATTTATTAATCTGGATAGAGGTACAGTAACACTACAAATTAGAATCAGTCCTGGGAAAGATAATGTGGGAAAGCTTAATACTCTCATTGTGTTTTTCTCACATTGTCCTTTCTTTTTTCCTAGGTGCCTTGTGGCTTAAGTCTAGTCTTGGAATTCTCTCCTTAGCAGGATTCAGACCCATATTTTCCCTCTGTCTTCCTCCCTTCATAAATGCCTGATGTCCATCACCATCAGTGTTAATGACACCAATCGTCTTCTAGAGATATCTGTGTATCAACAGAGACAATGCCCTAAACGTCTTTTTTATAGTTGGATCTTAAGTAACAGGTATATATGGCTAAAACTCTTTGAGGCAGGCACCCCGTTTTTACATTATTCAAATCATGTCCATGCTACAGAAACATGGGATAGGAGTTACAAACTTCCTTTATGAACTTGCATTTAAGTTACATTCTTTTCAACCAAGATGAATATTCAGAAAAAAAGCAAATCAAAAAAGATCCCAAAGTACATGATGTAGTAGTTTATGGCAGAACAGTACTCCACTTTGAATGACAGAAAAGTTGGAGAAGACATAAAAATGATCAGTCTGAAGAGTTTAGAGAACAGCTGAGATGACTGAGTGGCCAAAGTTAACTGGAAAAGAAGATAATTACTGAGAGATGAGCTGATATTTTGTGAGTTGTTTTCCTCCCAGGGATATTTACCAATTCTTTGCCTTTGCAGGGAGGCTCAGAATCCAGCAGAGCGCTGTAGCTAAGGAAGAACCCGGCAGAACTTCTGAGCATGTCACAGTGCAAGAGGGGTCAAAATTGAGGTGCAGGGTTATGGAGGCTGTCAGGACTTGAGGGACCAAGATCCTGGAGAGAGGGGAGGTATAGAAAAATAAATTCAACCTTTTAAGATTTTTCTTTGGCATTTGTGTGTGTGTGTGTGTGTGTGTGTGTGTGTGTGTGTGTGTAATATTCTTAAGCTGTGAAGAGAAAGAGTTTAAGAAACAAACTAGAAAGTCTCTGAAAAGTGGTTTGGGGCTTTGACAGTCATAGAGGTAAAGGTACTTTCCTGGTGGCTCAGTGGCTCAGTCATTTGCACATGATTTTCACTGGTGGCTCAGATAGTAGAGATCTGCCTGCAATGCAGGAGACCCGGGTTTGATCCCTGGCTCAGGAAGATCCCCTGGAGAAGGGAATGGCAACCTACTGCAGTATTCTTGTCTGGGAAATCCCATGGGTATAGGAGCTTGGCAGGCTACAGTCCATGGGGTCATGAAGATTTAGATATGACTCAGTGATTAAACAACAACAAATGGAGATAGGCAAAAATTGTCAAGCAGGAATAGCATACTAGCCTCTCAGTAGGGACCTCTGGAAGACACACACTAGGAGTGATAAACCAGGCTTACCTAAAGGTTTACAAAACTGTAACCAGCCTTCAGTTAGCTCCCCGCTTGGGTTGCAGGGATCTGTACCCATCTCCAAATGTGTACAGCCTTTCTTTATGTAGAATAGTTTTACCATTTGCTTTTGAATTTTAGAAAAACAAGAGTGTTCAGTTTAAATAGTAAAAGATTATTTCTGTTGGGCATACAGATGAGTGTCTAGATTTCCAGGGTGCTAAAGCTTAACCTAGGGCTTCCCTGGTGGCTCAGTGGTAAACAATCTGCCTGCAATGCAGGTGCCCCCAGTTGGATCCCTTGGTTGAGAAGATCCCCTGGAGGTGGGCATGGCAGCCCACCCCAGTACTCTTGCCTGGAGAATTCCGTGGACAGAGGAGCCTGGTGGGCTACGTCCATAGGGTTACACAGAGTCGGACATGACTGAAGCGACTAAACAGCAGCAGCAAAACTTAACCTATACCTTTTATGAACTTTAAAAAAAAATTCATTCAATAACTCAAAGTATTTATTGAGTGTTACTAGTCAGTTTCAGGAACTAGTCACGTGCAGGGGATACAACAGGAAAGGCAGAGAGAGCTATTTGCTGTCCTTGACAAGTTCACAGTCTGTTGGGGAAGCAGACACACTAAGTGTAATCAAGAAATAATGTCTAACAATTTTCTAACATTTCAAGGGTCAAAAACAATAGAGCTCTGAAAAATGGAGAATTTGGAGGCACGTAACTTCATGGGTTTCTTAGTGTTGGCGATGATTATACACTAATCTGAAGGCAGTAGGATAAACTTGCTCATTGTTGAGGGTCCTTTATGAAGTTTTATGATTAAATGTAAATTATCTCTTTGTCTACATCTGGTTAAAATATTCTTTCCCAACACCATTCACAGTGCAGTGTGAAATGATTACAATATCTGGAGTCTAGAGACCATCAGGATTGACAACAGCCTATCTGTGTTTCCTTCTCCTATGGTGCTGTGGGTCCTACACTACATTCTCTCTCACCATGTGTAGGGATAACTGCATAAATACATAAGGTATCATCAGGAGTGGGCTTTACAATACTTTGAAACTGCCAGAAACTTACTTAGTAATTAATGGGATTTTCTCTCATTTCCTAGCTCATTTCTTTGATTAGGGATTAGAACTCTCTCTGGTCATTTTTGCATATGATGTATTGCACCAGAGTGAGCAGGCAAGGATCAAGTTTGGGTGACTGGGTTTTAAAGTAGATTAGGTTACAGGAGCCAGAGATTTAATATAAACAGAGAAAAAAGGTTGCAAAGGGGGACCATTTGGTTAATCATGTCAAACTGGAAGCCTGCCTCTTGAGAGATATGGTCTAAACAGAGCAGTGGTACCTATGGACCTAGGATAGAAGTGAGATCTGGGTGGAATAATTGTGTAGCTTTTCTAGACAAGATGGTCCAGATATTGTATTTTAATCACCTATGAAGTAATTTTTAAAATAAAGCAAAAACATTTTTTAATTAAAATATATCATGTGCAATGTGTAAACAGCCTTAGACAAGACTCTAACTATGGAATTATCTTGAGAAGTTTGGAACCCAGTGCATGACTCGGCACTAGAATCATCCTTCCAGGATTCTTTAAGAGCAGTTCAGCCTAGGGCAGGGTGTGTATGCTTGTAAGTTATTCACAGGTATGAGTATGTTGCTTACAAATGGTAGCATTTAAGGACGAGACAAGTCATTACAAATTAGCTTGAGACGCTTTAAGGAGCCTTAAGGTGACAGCTCTTCCTACCCATTCACTGGTGCCAGGGAGCATGTTGCAATAAGAACTAGAAATCCCTGGGCATACGATAGCACAACTCCAGGCTTTGAGATAGATCATTTGTTCCCAACTCTTTTAATTTAGTCCCTTTGCATTATGTAAATGATGTAAGCAAGTGTTAATGGTATTTTTAATAGAATTGATTCAGAAGCATCATAAGCCAAATGAGATACTTAGGGATGAGTCACAGCAGTTTAATAGGCTCAGGTACTGGTCGTTTATTTTCCAGAACTGTGCTGTCCATTCCAATGGGAATTGCCTCAGAATAACAATTTGTAAGTCCTTTTCTTTATCATTTTTTCCCTTCTAATGTGTGCGTGTGTGTGTGTGTGTGTGTGTGTGTGTGTGAAGACTAACACACATTACCTTGGAAATGAGCTTTTCTTAGAAATTATCATCCCTGTCAGTTTCAATCCTGGGTGTTCATAAGAAGGGTCTTGGATATTTCTTTATCCTGTGTCTAGCACAGTGTCTGGCACATAGTTGGTGCCCATTAAATATCTTTCTATCTTTTTGTTGACTAGGTGAAAAATAAAACAAAACATTGACTGAATGCCAAGGACTTAGTCAAAGAAGCTAGGGGAAAACAGGCTGAAACCCAGTTTCTAGATGACAGGTCAAGAGGCAAGGATGCAAAGTTTTGACACCAATAAGGTGACTAGAGAATGTTTAAAGTGAAAAATAGAGTTTCATATATTTTCCCTGCCAAGGGACAAACATGATCTATATACAGGGTAGTGCTGAACCTAACAATTGGGAGAATTAAACACCTCACTCAAGTTTAGAACAAGAGGAGTAGGGGCTTACCATCATAAAAGATTAGGATTTGGTTTGCAAGATATTCCTAAGTGAAAAATCTACCCTAGAGAGTAATTTTTTTAAGTTTTAAGTCATTTCAAACTTACAGAAAAGTTTCAAGTACTGTATGAAGGACTCTGGTGTTCCTGCACTTTTGAAGAGTTAAGTTGCTAATCTCATGATCCATCAACTGTGGATATTTTAGTGCGTATTTCCTACCACCAGAATATTTTTCTACAATAACCACAATAAAATCATCAAAATCAGAAACTTGACATTTATATATGAGATCTCATTCAAGTTTTACAGGTTTTCTTAGTAATGTCATTTCAGGAGCACATCTTGCATTTAGTTGTCATGACTCTTTAGTCCCCTTAGATCCAAAAGAGTTACCTCTTTCCTTGGTTTTCATGACCTTAACAATTTTGAAGATTACAGGCCTCTTAATTTGTAGAATGTCCCTCTTTTCAACTTTGTCTGATATTTGCTCACGAATGGATTCAAGTTACACAAATTTAGCAGGAATATCACAACAATGATGCTGTGTTATATCATTGTATTTTATTAGGTAAATTTTGATTTGTCTAGCTACTGATGCTATTATTTTGATTGTTTGATAAAGATGGTATCCGTCAGGCTTCTCTACAGTATTGTTACTCTTTTCCCCTTTGTAATTAGTAATTATTTGTTAGAGATGATACTTTGCAACTATGTAAATATTCTAGTCTTTGTAAGGCTTCCTATTCATTCATTTAGACATCATACTTTCAGTTTATTTATTTATTTACTTATATTAGTATGAATTCATTGTTTTCTATTCAACTGGCTGTAATTTGTAATTGCCAGTATTTATTTTGATGTTTAAACTTCCAGATTTGTTCAGTGAGAGCCCCTCAAGCCAGCTTCTATGTCCTTTTTTGACATATTACCATCTGTTTTGAACACGCTTGCTTTCTGGTACAAAAAGATGTTCCAACCTTATAGGGAACTTTTTTTGCCCTAGTCATGGAGTTGAGCCGTTTCTCCAAGGAGCCAAGTTCCACTTAGTGGTATTTAGAAAACAACTTCTGTATGCATGGTTATTGGGATGTCACTGTTCCCATGCCTTCTCATTTGTATTTATTTCTGTTATTCATATTTATACGTCTGTCAGTCTATTTAACTGTCTATTCCCTGATTCTGCCAGCTTTGACATCTCCTGACTTTCACCTCAAATGCAGATGTTCTTCTCATTGTGCCGAGTTCCGACTCCTGACACCTGACCACTGCAGCATTGCCTTCCGCATGGTTGTCATTCCAACCTGCTTGGACTTTTGCTTCCCGCTCTGGGCTATATCTCCTCTATCCTGGTTAGAAAATTTACTGTACTCAATTCCACTTCATGGCTTTAAAGCTGAATTGTTCTAGGAGGAAATGTGAGAGAAGAGAGAAGGGGGTTAGAGAGAGAATGAGAGAGAGAGGAAGGAAGGGGGAGAAAAGGAGGAAGAGGAGAGAGAAGGAGGAGAGAGAAGAGAGGAGAGGAGACACAGACTTTATATTAAAATAAATAAACTACCTTTCCCATGATCAAAAGGTCCTTGTTGTTCAGTCGCCCAGTCATATCTGACTCTTTGTGACCCCATGGACTGCAGCACATCAGGCTTCTCTATCCTTCATTATCTCCTGAAACTGGCTCAAATTCATGTCCATTGAGTTGGTGATGCTACCTAACCATCTCATCCTCTGCTGCCTTCCTCTCCTCCTGCCCTCAATCTTTCCCAGCATCAGGATCTTTTCCAGTGAGTCAGCTTTTCCCATCAGGTGGCCAAAATATCCATTACATACTTTTGAACCAATTTATGTATTTCAAAATACAGACTCACAATCTCATCAGTATTTGAGGGCTACCAATCTGTTTGGGGTTTCAACTGGTAGATTATGGGGCTTGGATTTGTCATCCTTGTCATGTTTGAACGAGATCCACAGTTTTCAAACTATGTTCTCTGTAGCCTTAGGTTCTTTGGGTACATCTCAGGGCTGCTCTGGGAGGGTAGGCGGGAGAAGTGTGGTGTCTCAGTGGCTTGCCTTTGTTTCCCATCCTACTTCAACCAGAAAATTCTGTTTGCAACTGTTCTATGTATCAGGTTTCACGTAAGACTCCAGCTGAAAAAAAGTTCAAATGCTAAAAATGTTTGAAAACCAGAGTTAGGTGATCTCTCTGAGAATGTCAGCTGGGAGTTATAAGAAGTAACCTTTGTAATTTTAACTTAAGTGTACATCTTTTCTTCATGAATCTGAGCAGTGGATAATTTTGTCATTAAAAATGTTTTTATTATAAATGTAATACATGATTCTTTCATATTGTTCTCAAAATTTGGAAAATGGAAAACCATTATCTGCTCATTTTTTCTGCTTCTGGTACAATAGAAGAAAGCCATTCAACATTTTGAAATATTCCTTTCCACTCTTTTGGTCTTGCTTTACTATAATTTTTTAAAGTACTTGTAAGCATATATTATATATAGCTTACTCTTAGTTTTCTAGACATAGAATTTCTGGGATCTCAGTTTCAATGAAGGATAAAGCAACAGGGGTTTTCTTTCTTGCTAATTTAAATTTCCTACAGTATTAGAAGCTGGGGATACATTCCCTGTCCTCATTAAATTTGCAATCTAGTTGGAGAAGACACTAAACAATCTGAAGGGTGAGAGGTGTAGAAAGAAACACAGAATATTGTGAGATCATAAGATGGGCAGACTGCACTTTTTGGATATACAGAAAATATTATTAGGCTTCCCTGGTGGCTCAGTGGTAAAGAATCTGCCTGCTAGCAGGAGATGTGGGCTTGATTCCTGGGTTGGGAAGAGCCCCTGGAGGAGGAAATGGCAACCCACTCCAATATGCTTGCCTGGAGAATTCCATGGACAGAAGAGCCTGGCTGGCTACGGTCCATGGAGTTGCAAAAGAGCTGGACATGACTTAGCGACTAAATAGCTATGGGATGGGTTTCCTGCCATTAGCAATGCAAAGAATCCCCCCTGATATACTCACCACCCAAAATAAACCAATACCAATAATTTAGTTGTTTTATATCAGCCTTTCATCAATTGATGTATTTTAACAAAGTTGAAATTGTAAATGTATGTTGAATTAAGATGTCATCCCAAGAAACACTAGCAGGGGAGAAGATAGCAAGGGAAGGAATTCAATAAGATGTGTGTTACAAGATAGTTACCAGTGTAGGCACGTGGAGTTCAATCCTTGGTGAGTAATCTATGGGAAATAGTATAGAACATACCTCAGAGACTTTCTCCCTTAGTGGTGAAGGAGCTGGGCTATTTATCTAATAATTTCTTACTCATCATTGGTTGAAAACTACTTTGGGGCATTACCTCTCTTGTACTTTTAGTTTGTCCTCCATGTGAGTTAACTGTGATCCTGTGTCCAGAAATAGTCAACTTTGTCCCTAGTCAAAGTTGCAGGTGTTCCCCAGTCATGTGCTTCTAGTGATGCAGGTGGGTAGAAAGGCTGTACCAACATCAATGATCACTTCCCACTCTCATCTTACTCAACCTTTCAGTATAATTCAACTATAATTCAACAATTCAGTATAAAACAAGGATGTGCCACCTCCTAAAAAAATGTAGCATTACCATATTTTCCTTTCTCACTAGTTACTCTTTCTGTCTCCCAGGTTGATCCATCTATACACTTTCTCTCACTTATTTAATTCCTTTTACTGCTTCACTGAACTCCAGACCAATATATACACCTGCCTACCTCACACTTCACTGGTACATCTGGTAGGCATCTCAAAGTGTTTAAAACAAAAGTGAGCTCTTGTTTTTTCATCAAACCTTTGTCACTTACCTATGTTTTACATTTCATAAAATGTCCACCCTTTCTCTAGTTGCCAAAACATTTATGAACGATTCTTGATTTCTCTTTCCCTCACCTTCCACATCTGACTTTATCAATCAGTTCTCTTGTCTTCATCACAAATATAAAAACTGTAAACACACCAGTTTCCCCATATCCATCTCTGTCATCTTAGCACAAGACATTATCATCTTTCCAGATTTACTTGCAATGGCTTCCTAATTGGTCTGTAGATCCCTCCACACTTGGACCTTTATAATTCATGCTATACACAGTAAACTAAGTGATATTTTAAAATCATATTGCTTCCTTTGTAAAAATCTCTGACAGCTTCCCACAATAGTTGAACATAAAAACAGCACAATAATTTTGTCCTTTCTTACCACTCTGACTCATTTCTTATCTCTTTCCTCTGACTTCTGCACACTAACCACTTGCCTTCTTCTTTTCTTAGTCATTCTTAACAGGAAAGTACCACATCTTGGGGCATTTTTAAATTTGTGGTTGCATCTTTGCTCATTGTGATATTTGGTAGTGTGTGGAGGTCAGTGATTTAAGATGTCCTGCAGTGTGCTGGATAGCCCATGAAATGAGTACAGTTCTGCCTCCCACATGACTTTCAAATATCTTACCAGACATTCATGTAGGTGAAACAAGTATTCTTACAATTATTTGGACCTAAAGCCTAATTCCACTTTATATATAAACACATAATTTATTATACCCTGAAATTTCTAGGAATGCATCCACATTGTAAATTGAGAAAAGATTGTAATTTGTTTTGTTAGAACTCTATCAAGACTTGCTCACTGTTTCAGAAAATCATGTCACCAATGGCAACGCCATTTGTGGCATATGAGTTGCCAATGCAACACACCTGTACCTGAGTCCATTTGTAGTTGTTGCATTCATGCTGATTCTAAGTATAGACACAAACATCTGACTACTTCATATGGCTTCTTGTTATTATACCTGAGAATTTTCATCTAGAAATGCATATCATTTTGTTATAAATTACCTTTCCATCCTTTTTACTTTATAGTATAGTTATGGAATTATAGTAATATTTTTGGATATTATTTGTGTAAATAGCTTATAGCATATACGAATTTGGTTTCAGGAGTAAAGGAGGATTCTACAAACTATTTGTCATAAAAAGGAGACTCTGGAGCTAACTGAATTGAGAACACTGCTCTAAAACTTCAATCTGGATACTGTCCTGGCTGTTCAAAATGCTAGTTCCATTTGCTATAGTCTTGAACAATGAGCAAATTTCTCTTGTAGATCTATAGAAGGAGAGTAGGGTGGTATACCAGCTCCTGAACAAATTTTAATATCTATCTGAAATTAGTCTGGTAGAGCCATACATAAGGCAGAGATGATTAGCCATTTGCCAAAACTTCTGCTCTTCATTAGGTAGACCACATTCCCTATTATATTTGTCATTAGGTGTAGAAGAAATTAAAAAAAAAATTGTTTCTGCATGCACATTTTCAGAGTTCTTTTTGTCTGTGTATAAAACTTACTTCAGGGGATCAGACCTTCTAAGGTACAGTGTGCATTGACATTTCCCTCCTCCTTCCATCCTACTTTTTTTCCTGTGAGTTGCTCTCATGAAAAGAATTTAGAAAGGTTTTAAGGTAGAAGGGTGTGATGAGTACCAATGGAAGCAGTAGGATAGAGGTGATGACTCCTTATGTTTATTTTATTGTTTTGTTTTCAACTCTTACTTAAAATTGGGGGCTTCCCCAGTGGCTCAGAAGGCAAAGAATCTGCCTTCTGCAATGCAGGAGACCCATGTTTGATCTTTAGGTCAGGAAGATCTCCTAGAGAAGAGAATGGCAACCCACTCCAGTATTCTTGTCTGGAGAATTCCATGGACAGAGGAGCCTGGCGGGCTGTAGTCCATGGGGTTGCAAACAGTCGACATGACTGAGCAACTAACCCTTTCTTAAGCTGGGTCACACTTACAGTAGTGGTGTAAAAATTAAGATATAATTCATCTTCTTCCTTTTTTATAGATAATCTCTTTTTGTAAGATAAAATTGGAGTAGTGTTTCTCAGTTCAAGTCTGTTTTTCTTATACTTTGTATTTCTCTGAGATTTTGGCATTTAGCTGCCCATAAGACACTATTTTCAGTATTGAAGATTTTGCCCTTGGGAAGGGAGTGTTTTCATATGTATTTTAGAGATTTTGAGAGTGACTATATTGGAAGCTAATGGTGTGGAACATTTTAAAATCAAGAGCAATGGTATTTATTTACATACCAGATAATAGCCTGTATAGTTGTCACAGGCTGATGGTGATCCATGGAGAAATGGTAATGGACAGAAGAAAATATTATAAGTGCTTTGTTGTAGGTAAAAACACACTTAATGATACACAGACAAAGAAAATGAAGAAGCATGTTGCCTTTTGATGGGGAAAACTTCAGTGGACTTCAAGTTCCCACAATAATGACCCAATAAAACTACCTGACTAGATTGAAGACACTACCACTTGTGGGGGTAAGCTCTCCTCACCATTATTATTAAGATTTTTCCATCTGTTGGTCATTCTCCACTCCTCAGGGTGCTCGGGGCTGGTGCACTGGGATGACCCAGAGGGATGGGATAGGGAGGGAGGTGGGAGGGGGGTTCAGGATGGAGAACACATGTACACCTGTGGCAGATTCATGTCAATGTATGAATGTGAGTTTTAAATCAGCTTTTTCATTCTCCTCATTTACCCTCATCAAGAGGCTCTTTAGTTCCTCTTCACTTTCTGCCATTACAGTGGTATCAGTTGCCTATTTGAGGTTGTTGATATTTCTCCTGCCAATCTGATCCCAGCTTGTGATTCATCCAGCCCAGCATTTCACATGAGGTACTCTGCATAGAAATTAAATAAGCAGGGTAACAATATACAGCTTTGATGTACTCCTTTCCCGGTTCTGAACCAGTCTGTTGTTCTGTGTCTGGTTATAACTGATGCTTCTTGACATGCATGCAGGTTTCTCAGGAGACAGGTAAGGTAGTGTGGTATTCCCACCTCTTTAAAATTTTTGTACAGATTGTTGTGATCCACACAGTCAAAAGCTCTAGTGTAGTTAATGAAGCAGAAGTAGATGCTTTTCTGGAATTCCCTTGCTTTTTCTATGATCCAGTGGATGTTGGCAATTTGATCTCTGGGTCCCTCTGCCTTTTCTAAATCCAGCTTGTACATCTGGAAGTTCTTGGTTCACGTACTGTTGAAGCCTAGCTTGAAGGATTTTCAGCATTACTCTGCTAGCATGTGAAATGAGTGCAATTGTGTGGTAGTTTGAACATCTTTTGGCATTGCCTTTCTTTGGGATTGGAATGAAAGCCATACTTTTCCAGTCCTCTGGCTATTGCTGAGTTTTCCAAATTTGCTGGCATATTGAGTGCAGCACTTTAACAGCATCATCTTTTAGGACTTGAAATAGCTCAGCTGGAATTCCATCACCTCCACTAGCTTTGTTTGTAATAATGCTTCCAAAGGCCCACTTGACTTCACACTCCAGGATGCCTGGCTCTAGGTGGGTGACCACACCATTGTGGTTATCTGGGTCACTAAGACCTTTTTTGTACAGTTATTCTGTGTATTCTTGCCACCTCTTCTTAATTTCTTCTGCTTCTCTTAGGTCCTTGCTGTTTCTGTCCTTTATTGAGCCCATCTTTGCATGAAATATTCCATTGCTATCTCTGATTTTCTTGAAGAGATCTCTAGTCTTTCCCATTCTACTGTTTTCCTCTATTTCTTTAAATTTTTCACTTAAGAAGGCTTTCTTGTCTTTTCTTTCTATTCTCTGGAACTCTGCGTTCAGTTGGGTATATCTTTCCCTTTCTCCTTTGCTTTTTGCTTCTCCTCTTTTCTCACCTATTTGTAAGACCCCTTTAGACAATTCCTTTGCCTTCTTGCATTTCTTTCACTTGGGGATGGTTTTGGTCACTTCTTCCTGTACAGTGTTACAAACCCCCACCCATCATTCTTCAGGCATTCTGTCTACCAGAACTAATCCCTTGAATCGATTAGTCACCAGCACTGTATAATCATAAGGGGTTTTATCTAGGTCATACTCGAATGGTCTAGTGTTTTTCCCTACTTTCTTCAACTTAATCCTGGATTTTGCAATAAGGAGCTCATGATCTGAGCCACAGTCAGCTCTAGGTCTTGTTTCTGCTAACTCTATTGAGCTTCTCCATCTTCAGTTCAAAGAATATAGTCAATCTGATTTTGGTATTGACCATCTTGTGATATTCATGTATAGAGTTGTCTCTTGTGTTGGAATAAGGTGTTTACTATGACCAGTGCATTCTCTTGTCAAAACTGTGTTAACTTTTGCAGAACCTTCTCACATCAAAGCATTCATCAGAACAATTCAGTCAATAAGTAACTCCTATGGATTGCTCATTCTTAAGGAAAAAGTTGAATGGTTAAGAGTGTGCTTTGCAATTGGCTAATCAAATTAAAGACCATATTATTACTTGTTGGGATGCTTGGGTCAAAAGAAATGTCAACGTATACTACTAACAAGCAAACACAGTGCTTCAGAATTCAGGAACACATCTCATAAAACTCTGTTTCAAAGACAAGTTATAATTTAGGGCAAAATGCAATGTATTTATTGAGAACTAGATAAAATATTTCCTCCTGCAAAATTTTGATCAGTTTACTTTGGCAGAACTGGTCAGTTCTTTCTCTATAAGTACTTTGTTCATTGATAGCAAGTTATTACTTTCAGTATCAGCAGTGATGGTAGTCCTAGTAGTATTAGTATTTGTAGTGGTATTCTAGAAGTTATTTGGCAGAGTTTATGTCTTTTTATGTATCCTTATGGCTCAATTCATTGTCAGGCGTATAGTAATTGCTCATGAAATGTTCATTCAAATGAATCCCTGCATCCGAGAATCAATGAATGAACCAGTTTCAATGAAGGGTGAATTATGGTTTCCTCTGCATCATGGGTAGAGTAGATCATGAATCCTATAGAAATGGTAGGATTGTGACTTTCCTATTGCAGTAATGAATTTAAAATTTATTGATGGGAAAAATGCAGTCCAGGGATATTCCTCTAGGATTAAACTTTCTGAAAGAGGGATACTACTAAAGATTGGATTTTAAAACATCAACAAAAAGAGTTATGGAAAACTTTTGACGTGTTAAATAATCGTGAGAACAAAAATTTGGACTGCATTTTAGACTGACTATGTAGCTTTAAAAGCACAACAAATTGAAGAAAGAAAACAGCTTTTGCCCCTCCTTGGGGACCCGCTGCTTTCTGTTGGCAAAAGTCAGCCATTGCATGGGGAAACGAGACTCCAAGTTCCTGAGTGCAGAGTCAGAAGGTGTATTTGCTTGCCTCTGTATTCCCAGTGCTCCACACAGATGTTAAAACATATTAGGTTTCTAATAATATTTGTTGAATAAGTGGATCAATAAATGAAACATGTTAATCTGACTGTGGTTTCATTATCAGCAGATTTGTAGGCACCAAACTAGTTTCCACTGAAAGTTAATAACACTCACAACCTTGGCTGTCTGAACTTATTTATTCCTCAAAGACATATTATTTGGAAATGTGAATTCTCCTGGCATGGGTTTCCACTGCAACAAATTCTTCTTGACTCCAGCTGCCTGATGCTGAAGTTTCAAAGTTATTTTGAGTGCTTCTCTAGCATTTTGTCCATAGAACTGCTATAGCTGTTTTCACACATAATTACCTTTACAAAAAGCCCTTACCAAATGCAATTTCCCTTTCATGAAATTGTACATATGTGGATTTACTTTTGTACACTTTTCTACAATCAGGAGAATCTTACTTTGATTAGATGCACACCTGTTGGGGATAGTTTGAAAAAGAGGCAGTAAGAAGTTGGGAATTTGAAAAAAAAAAAAAAGAAGAAGAAAAAGAGGTAAAACAGGTGGCAGACCAGGGGGATTTTTAAAATGCAGTTTTGGGAGAGTTAAGGTAGTTGAGGCCAAGTTAGAATTGCCTCACATTGGCTGGAAGGCGGAAAGGTGCACATGTTCTAGTATAGAATCATCAGGCGGAGAGCTTCATTTCTGTGAGTGGGTAGGATGGAGGCCTGAGAGGTGCCTATTTGATGTGCCTAGCTGCTTAAATGGAAGTTGCTTAGAGCTGTTATTCAGCCAAGTTACTGTAGTATTTTTGGGTTGCCCTGTGACCCAGAAGGAAGAAGCCAAGGAGTCATCCATCTTCCCAGAAAGGCATATAATATAATACATACTGGGGAGGGAAGAAATATATTATCTGCCACAAAGTGTGACAAATATACAGGTATGTTGTTGAAAACTCTCAGAAGAGATTTTAGGGCACTGTCTTCATTGTTTGGCTTTCAAGAACACACAAAAATATATTTATAATAACATAGCTTCATTCAAGCTTGGTAGCCCAAACTTATTTTTCCTTTAAAGACTTTTTCAGGAAATGTGGATTCTTCTTGTGCAGGAATTTTTGGAGTCTCATCCTTTGATTGGAGAGGGAAAGTGTATGTGTGTACTAATGTAAAAGTTGCATGAACCACAGATATGCAAAAATATTACTTTCTTAATCTTTCCATAACTAGACTTAATTTTAATCTTTAGTCCCCTTTTCAGTCTGAAGCAGAAAATGTCATTTAGTTATTCATACTTAGAGTGGTTTCCCAGTGATTTCAAATTTAAATCCAGTCACCTTCAAGAATTCCTCCCCACCCCACGCTAATTCTCCTTGGGGTTGATGTTAATCATGAATGTACTAGGATGCATTCTTTTTGGAGCGAGGGCATCCATTCCTCCATATTGATTTGCCCTGTGCTGACATTGTAGGCTTTGATTGTTTGAATGGCTGGAACACGAGGACCCTCCAAACTGTTATTTTAGGAGGGAGCAGCATCCCCTTTTCAGACTGAAATTGTATAATCTATACTTTAGCAACTTACTCTTGCAATAAGCACCAGAATCTTCTCTGTCTACTAATTTTGTATTACATTTAGGATTTTCTTTGCCACATGAAAAAATACTTGGTAGTCTGATTCCAACAATACCCATGAGGATTTCTATGAGAAGGCAGAAAACCTATTGTGAATTCATCCTTCTTCCTTCCCTCCCTCCCTTCCTCCCTTCCTTCTATCCAGTGATTATTGAGTGCCAGGTACTTACCAGGAACTGGTAGTAGAAGATTCCTTCTCTGAAGAATTTCATTTTCCAGTAAAAGGCAGGGATTTTACTTTCTAGTACGATGTGAAAACCAAAATAATTTGCCTCCTACTTCCCCCCACCCCCACCATCCCCAACATACACACACAAAGTTTGGGTATTGGAAGCTTGGAAATTTAGTTTCACTCAAAATGTTCTGTCTATATGAACATAACTTTATTATTTCATGAAACCTTTGCCCAGATTTATGGCTTAAACTCTTCAATGGAAAGCTTCAATAAACAGTTTGAACCCTCAAGTTCTTTGAACCTTTTGCCTCAAAAAATCTTATCTTCCTGTTTCATGGTCCTGACCCAGTCCTAACCAATCCCCCATCTCCAACCTCACCCCTCTAAATTAAAAGACCACCTTAAACTAAGCTTCCAGTTCTCAACAAACTACGAGATTGCCTCTCTGAGATACTGCTGAAACACTGTCATGGTAGTATCCTGTCTTACATGATAAGTGACAAACGCAGCTTTGCCTCAACAAGCCATCGACAGGCTGTGTTGTTGGTATTCAGGGAGCCAGCACTCGACAGTGTTATCATCATAACTACTAGTTAGCCCTGCTTTTAAGAGAAGGCATATTTAGTACATATAATTAGCTCAACTTTCTGTGAAGAATTATTTTAAATGTATATTTATGCATGATCCAAAGTTAGGCCTTTCATTGCTGCTTTACAATATGGTTGGATACCCAATAGAAGTTACTTCTCAATGGATGTTAAAAAACATCCATTGTTCTTTGTTCATCAACATGGTAGGGTTTACATAATGTAGGTTCTACTCCTACCTCAGGTATTGAGGTTAAGTCCTCTTGATAATCCCAAATCCTGAATATTCCTCACCTGTCCTAGATTCATGTTCAACTTCAGTCACCTGCTACTGTGATTAGGTTCATAAACTGTCTGACACAGGAGGCACTATTTTAAAACATTCTTTATTTTTGACTAAGCATAGTCCCTTCTATCTACTTTGTCCCTTCATAAAATAACCCAGGTTTTACGATCTGAATGTATTTCCCTAAAAATTCATATGTTGAAATCCTAACCCCCAAGGTGAAGGAAGCTCAGCTGGTAAAGAATCTGCCTGCAATGCAAGAGACTCCAGTTTGATTCTTGGGTCAGGAAGATCTTCTGGAGAAGGGATAGGCCACCCATTACAGCATTCTTAGGCTTCCCTGATGGCTCAGATGGTAAAGAATCTGCCTGCAATGTGGAAGATCTGGGTTCGATCCCTGGGTTGGGAAGAACCCCTGGAGAAGGGAATAGCTACCCATTCAAGTATTCTGGCCTGGAGAATTTCATGGACAGAGGAGCCTGGCAGGCTACAGTCCATGGGGCCACAAAGAGTTGGACACGACTTAGTAACTTTCACAAGTTGAAGGTATTAGGAGGATGGCCCTTTAGGAGGTGATTAGGTCCCGAGAGCAGAGCCCACATGAATGGGATTAGTGCCTTTACTAAAGAGGCTCAGATTGCTTGCTTGCACCTCTACCATGTGAGGATATAATGCAAAGTATGACCTGGAAGTCTGCAATGGCACTCTGAACTTGGACTTTCAACTTCCAGACCTATGAGAAATAAATTTATTTTGTTTATAAGCCACCCAGTCTGTGGTATTTTGTTGTTGTAGCCTGAATGGACTAAGAGATGACCTGGGCTGAATAATAAATGCAGTCCCTAAAATTCCTTTCATAAGCATATATAAGGTCTCCATTGGCTAGTGTTCTTAGTTGTAAGCAACAGAATCTGACCTAGCAAGTTTACTTGGCAAGGGATTTATGATAGCTCACAGAATTATTGGGAGAGCTAAGAGTACAGACTCTAGGCTGAGTTTCTGGGAACAATGCCCAGAACCACACTGAAAACTGGCTTACTAAAGAAGCTGTTATTGCCATTGGCCTTGGAACCCAATGCCTTTGCCATAATCACGAAGATGTTCCCTTGGACAAGTTCTCCCACTGCTGCTGGCCTCCAAAGAACCAGACACCCCTGCCACTGTGTTGTTTGAGAGTGGCTTTCAAAGTGTGGTACCTGGCAGCAACATTGGCATCACCTGGTAACTTGGTTAAAAATGCAAATTCTCAGAGCCTATTGCAAAGCTATTAAATTAATGCTATGGGACTGAGACCTGCTGATTTGTATTTGTGATGCATGCAAAAGTTTGAAAAGTACTGCTATATGAGATGGTTCACTTTATTACTATAAATCTTGTACCCATATAGATACATCTGCTTGGCAGAATGTAGGTCATATGAAAAACTCCGGCTACAAAGGATACTAAAGGAGTCTACAACAATATTTTTCAAAATTCAAGATATACATATGGTATACATATGTATATATATATACATATGAATAAACTGGAGATCTTGTTAAAATGCGGATTCTAATCTAGTGCGTTAGTCACTCAGTCATGTCCAACTCTTTGCAACGCCATGGACTGGGGCCTGCCAAACTCCTTTGTTCATAGAATTATCCAGGCAGGGGATCTTCCCAACCCAAGGATCAAATTTAGGACTCCTACATTGCAGGCAAATTCTTTACCATCTAAGCCACCAGGGAATCTAGTAGGTCCAGTAGTCACTGCCAACAAGACCGTAGATGATGGTTCTGCTTCATGAAGCATGATTTGAGTAGAAAATTCTGTAGTACAGAAATATGTGCTGGAAAGGCAGGCAGGGGAATTATGACTAATCCAACATGCCATATCTTCTATTTACCCTCTTTTTTAATAAAAAATCATAACCTATAAAATTTGCAAGAGAAAGACATCCTTTTCATGGGGAGAAGTCTGCCGAGTCTTCATGTATTTTTCTTGTCAACTGCCTTTACTTGACTAAGAAATTCACATCACTTTTCTTGGAAAACTTTGGGGTGTTTGGGTATTTTCAGAGAGAAGTTGGGTTTTCCTTAAAGCTTGAAGTGATCCATACATGCTCAGTAGACAGTTGTTTAGCTTTTTCTTTGAATCAATTCAGTCTTACCCCTCAACCAGAAAATAAACCCTATAAACTCAACAATATGCCCTCACACGGCTTTATTTGCTCCTGCCACTGTTGAGTGCCCATCTACCAAGAAAACCTAAAATTGAGCCCTGATATGGGAACAATTCCTGGAGGGCTAATCTGGCTACTTGGTATTTTACTTTTCTTTTTTTTTTTCAGTCCCTCCCCTCATGGCTACATCAGTGCTTTGTTTCCATAGGAAAATTCTAAAATTACAGGAACAGTTTTGCCTTTCTTGCCTCAACACCCTGGCCAGCATTACTATCCCAACATGGCCTCCATCTACAGAAAACATTTTACAGCAAAGGTCTTCTGATGTACCCATTATCCAAAAGAATGACTGTGTATTCTGGTGGGAGCTGTGTCTGCTGCCTGGCTCTTCATGTTTCTGAACCAGAAGACAGAGAAAGAAGTCATTATTCTGATTGAGACAGATGTGCCAATTACTAGGGTTAAATTGGGTTGCTGCTACACAATAAAGACAAAGAAAATTATGTTTGGAACCCAGAGGACTCACTAAGGTATCTCTTAATATTTTCTCTTGCAGTAGTCCTGGTCAATGGAAACCCAATAATGAGAAGGTAACTAAGGGCTCATATCCCTCCACCCCAGAGTAATGATTTGAGTCACCTTACTATCTGACAAGCCCCATCTAACTGAGGTATTGACCTAGGGCAAGAATGGATAGTGTCAGCTCTGATTACTAACAGAGACCTTGTGACCAGCTTTAGAAGAGGAACTCTAGTTACTCTGTTTTATGTTAATTAATTGCTTCTGTTGCTCTTCCTTTACTCCTTCCCTACGACCCTTTATGGAAAAAAGAACCAATGATGGCTCGTGATTTAGGTTTCAGGTAGGAGCATAGTCATGATGAGTATCTGATAGATTTAGTTGGAGGAAGAAATCTCTTGCCTGGACAAGGGATCAAAGTGAACATTAAGGAGTGAAAGTGATTGACTTTTGCTGGTTATCTTCTGCTTACTACTCTAGGTCAACTCCACACTTCTCCCACCTCTGCGCCAATGACTGGGATGAACATAACCATCTTCCTTCCCTTCTGCTTTCTGTTTGTTTGAATAAGGGGGGGCACCAGCATGAGTTCTGAGAGAGACAACAAATTTAGGGAACCTGTTTTCCTGGTTTCCTGTGGGCTTGCTGGGTACTGACCACTTCCATAAGCTGCAGGCCTCTGTCAGATGGCCCTTCCCACACCACTCTCTCTGCCTCCACGCTCTCTCCTTGAACCTGCAGGCCCAGGTGGTAGTGACACCCACCCACTACTCCTACCTCTGGAATACCGCATGCTGCCTTATATTTTTTAATACCTTCCTTACTCCACTTGTAACTGTTCCTTTGCTAAACTCTCCTCAAATCATCCATTTTGAGAGTGAAACGTAAGTCCCGTCAGGACCATTTTTGATTCTTGGCTGAGTTTTGGCAGCCTCTGCCCTACAGTGAAAAAGATTTAGATCCTAGTAATTCCTTTGGTGGCTGCAGAATAGTTAACTTTTACTTCCAAATTATTCCAGATAATATTCAGTTGTGTAGAAGTTATCCTTTTAAACTTTCTATTTTTTGGCATGAATTAAGTTGTATGAAGCTAGTTTTCAGTAGACTGAAACAAGTGAGAGCCTCTAACACCAAGAGCACACAGACAGCAGAGATGAGTCCTATTTGGTGTGCATTGAATGATTTTACACATTCTGCTAAGCAGAGGTTTTCGCTTGATGTTAATATATTTCATCTTCAGATGTCAATTGTAAGGGGGGGTAATAAATTTTCTATATACATATTTTTTCATCAGATTATACATTTTGCTGTTCTTAAATCCAAAATTTTATTTTGGTTAGGAAATGAGTTGTAATTACATTTATTTGTGACTTGCTACAAAACTGGATTGAGTTTCCTGAGAGAATAGTAATCATATCTATTTTGCTTATATCTATATACATCCATAGTAAACAACAACACAATAAATCTTTGTTGAGCAAGTGAATTAAACTAATTATTTGAATTAAAAAAAAAAAGGTCTAGGGCTACAATTTGGTTTACATTACCAAGTGAATTTGTGATACAAGTGTTGATGTGATTGATTTTCAGAATACCTTTAGTGTTTTCCACCACAAATTCAATATTTTCAGTTATATATATATATATATAGTACCACAATTAAAATTATAAGAGCTTATTTTTTCACTGAGAATAAAATGGCTCTAAAATAAGTCCACAGATTTGTATCCTTGCTTTAAAGCTTGAATAAGTAATGAATAAATGAAAATGAATCAACAGATATTTGCCTTAAGAGGAAAATGTATAGGAAAGATATGTTGCAGTATTGTGACCTGGGAAATGTGGGGGAATGAGGGCATCATATTTGTCAGTGACAATTTTTTAGGGTGAACCCCTCAGAGGATATTTCATGCAGCTCATTTATCCACTCATGCAGTTTTACTTGTTTTTATGGTTAGTAAATACTGTTTATGAGCCCCTGTGTGCCAGAAATTGTTTCAGGTACCAGGCATACATCAGTCAACACAACAGATATAGTCTTTCTTTCACTTAGTGTCTAGTCTGGAGAGACATTTTTAGACTTAAAACAATGCTTCCTATGCTACCCCTGTTTTGTCTGAATAGGTTGATTGATTGTGGCTTCTGCTGAGAAGCAGAGGCTAACTATTCCTTTGTTGGAATGAGAGAGAAAAAGGAAATAGTTTCAGTTTAAGGACAAAGCTTGATTCTAGAAGTATCAGTATAGACTTGATTTGTGAAGCCCTGTGAGCAAATGAGAAAACTGGGTGGGCAGAATGTTGTGGTTTCTTAGTGAGTAGAAACACAGATTATTTTAGTCAAGGTTTATTGAAGAGGAATTATATCAGAGTTAATGAGATCATAAAGGAAAGATGCTAAATTATTAAGAAAATGAATGAGACTTTTATCTTAGATTTACATATGAACTGAATGACTCTTGAACAGAAGATTAAAAAAAGGAATCTGTCAGTGATTTGGATATAGGATAAAATGATATGAAGGAGTCAAGTATACTAAAATCTCATTTGTTCTTCACTGTTTTGATATTTCTCCCTTCAGTGGCATAGCCTAATTTCCCTCTCTTTGAATCTTTGAATGTAGTTGGTTTTAGTGACTCACATTTAATACATTAAATAAAGTGGAAGTGAGGCTGTGCAACTTCCAATCAATACTTGTTCACAAAGGCACTGTGGACTCCTCCTTTCTTTCTTTCTTTTTTTCTGGGATCTCCTACTTTTCAGTATTCTTGCCTGGAGAATCCCATGGACAGAGGAGCCTGGAGGGCTATGATCCATTGGGTCGAAAAGAGACATGAGTGAAGTGACTCAGTACTCATGCCTGCTCTGGGGGCAGCTACCTGCCATTTGGTGAGAATGTTTATGCAGCTGAGTGAGAGGTTCATGTAGGTACGTATGAAGGTACACATCAACAATCTATAATAAACTGAGGCCTCCAACCAACACCCGTCATGCAACTGAGCCATGTTGAGAATGGATTCTTTATACCTTGTCAGTCTTTCAGATGATTGCAGCCTCAGCTGACAACTTGACTGCAGCCTTATGAGAGCCCCTGAGCCAGAAACACCTAGCTAAGATCTTCCTAGATTTCTGACCACAGAAATCTGTGTAAGATAATGCACGTTTAATGTTTTAAGCTGCTAAATTTTAGGGTAATTTGAATCACAGCAGTAGATAAACAGGAAGAAATACAAATCTATGGGCTTATATTTGAATAGTGTGAATGCCTCCACATCAGATCAGTTACAAGATATAATTTGCAAGACTCAGTACTTCAACCTTGGGATAAAAGCAAAGTAGTGGGACTGACCATTACTGTGGATATGGGTAGAAGAACAAATGTGTGAAGCATTTCAGATTATCATGAAGTAACAAGAAGGGAAGGATCTCAATTAAAGAGAGAGAAAAATCTTCTTTCTCCTAGTAAAGCAAATGACAGTTGGGAATTTATATATATATATATAAAGTAGATCTGGGGCTCAATCTCAGTATCCTGTGGTACCAAATGTGGATCTTCATGAGTGAGAAGTTTACTTTTGTTGAGTTGGCCAGGGAAGGGAAAGAAGAAGAAAGGAAAAGCAGGAATTAATTGTTCTGGTTTTGGAAAAAGAGTTGATTGTTTTATCAATCCATCTGTTCCTTGATGGTCATCCTAATACCCTGAAGCCATGGCTGGTGCCTCATTTGCCCTCTTATCTCCAGCTGTTACACAGTATTTTGCACCAAGAAAGTACCAATACATATATATTTATGGAAATAGTCAATGAGTAAAGGGAGGAGAATGAAGAAGCAGAAAAGGAGATGGAAAGGGGAAAAGATGGGATAAGTGTAAGGAAATTAAGGGGAGAAGAAAAACGGAAGAGAGAAAGAGGAAATGGAAAAGAGACAAGGTGAAAGGGGAAATCAGAAGGGGAAAAGAGGGAAAAAAAGAGAAAAGGAGATAGTGTATGGTGCTGCTGTATTGGACCATGAGCTGGAACGTGAGGCTGGAGCCTGTGTCCTAGATGTGGCTATGAGAGGCAACTCAGTTTGGGTGCTGCATCAGTCTCCTACTCTGTCATCCTGATGACAGCCACCACAATCCCCTCACCCCATTGTTGGGACATGCTTTTTTTTATATAGTGCCTATAATTTCTATGACTTTGCCCTCAAACAGAAAATTAGAAAAAAAAAAATCTTATTTGTGTGGTTCAGAATTTTGAGACCTTTTTTGGTCAGATTCTAACAAACAAAAATTGCCATATAGAGAGCACTGTTGGCTTCTTATGATGTATTTCCAAAGCTTTATGATCATAAAAGTTACCCAAGAGCTTTACAAAATACAGGTTCCTAGGCTCAAAAACTATGGAATCATAGGCATCCATTCATAAAGTTCTCAAAATACATCAGTCTCTTTTTACTGTCCATAGGAATTCCCCTGAAAAAATATCTTGCTTCAAAATCTCAACCCAGTTATCTTAGTTCAAACCAAGTGCCCCAATCCCAATTATTGGCCAAAAAATGTACTTTTATGCCAGTGTTTCTTAAATTATCTGTATTTAAGGACCGTTTTTTTTTTTAAGTTTCAAACTGTCACAGACCAATTTTTTAAGTATAAAATACCTATACAATTGAATTAATGTAAAAATGAATTTAAAAGGTATATGAAACAATACCCATTATTTTTTTATTATTATTAAGTTCAACAGATATAAGGTACTCTGTAAAACTGCTATACAAGTTTCTAAATACTTACTCTGAATTTCTGTGTTAATCTCATTGGGAAATGGAGCTGTAATGGAAGGCCTCCTTTGGGAATTTTCTTCCTAGCTGAACAATTCTAACCATTTCTCTTCTACCTAGCAACAGTTACTATGTTAGTGCACTTTCTGGGACAAGTGAAGTTTATATTCTCCAAAAATCCTGCATACAACTCTCATGGACATACATGGGAAGACCAAATGTTTGGGCCCTACTTATTAACTGTCTGCCACTAAGTCCCCTCCCTCTGGCTGATACTAGTTTCCTGTCCCCAAGCCAATCTGTAATCCATTCCAAGAGTTCTTCCCCCAAGCTATGTTTTTGATCTTGTAAATCAATCCTTGTGTCATGCAGTTGTATCACATGTTTCTCTGATATCCAGCTGTCCACTGTTTCACCCTGATCTATTCATTAGACAGTTAGACAGTATACTCAAAGGATTGAAGTCAATTAATGTGGAAGAGCACATTGTTTCTCTTGTGTTCCTCACTTGTGGGTTGATGCTGGGAGTTCTGCAAATTATCAATTAACACGCTTTCTCCTATAGCCTCCAGACATGATTTTCAATATGTTTTCATGAACTTTGAAGTTCATAGGGCTAGCTTCCATTTTGTTTTCTTTTCTAAATATTGAGAATGTAGAATGTATCTATGTTTTATTATCCAAACAGACTATATATTTCCTTCTTTTCTGAATTAAAATGAGTGAAAGTTTTTTTTTAAAACAAAAAGACCCTTCTTAGTTTTTTGAAACACTCACAATACACAATAATATAGAAATAATATGAGGAAAGGAAAGGCATGTTGGTATAAGTCACAATTTAATCCATTCCCTGGATTTCAAAGATGATGTATCTCCCCAGATAACTTCCACAATTCTTATTCTCAAATCATCTGACCACCTACTAATGATTAAATCCCAATGATTGGTCAGATAGTCCTGAATGTCTGGTTGGCATTTTAGGTTCAACAGATAACCAAATAAATTTAATATATTTTTCTCAAACTGTATATTTTATTTGTCAGTTACTCAGGGCAAAACTTTAGTATTATTTTTGAATTGACTCTTTTGCTACATAACTACATAGAATTCATTTTTGCAAGGTATGATCCTTTTCATCCCTGTGTTACAAACCAGGCTCTCATTATTTTTAGAGAGTTGAATTAAATGAGATACACTCTTTCAGCCACTCCTAGTGTTGACTCAACTTAACGCAACCACCAGATCAGTTTCTTTTAAAGCACAACTTGACCTTGATGAATCCCTTTTACTGTTACCTACTAAACACAAATTCTTATGCCCAATGCACAGTGAAGCCAAACAAACTGAAATGTCAGAGCTGGGAGCAGAGAAAGATCTACTGTGGGCCAAACAAGGAGAATGGGTGGCTTGAGCTGAAAAACCAGGGCTCCCAGGGGTTTTGGGAAAAAGTTTTTATAGGTAAAATTTGGAGTGAGAGCTACAGAGTGTGTGACTTTCTTCTGATTGATTGGTGGTAAGGTAACAGAGCAGTATTCTAGGAATCTTGGGCTTAGCCTGAAGTTACCATCCTCTAGTTGGGTGGGCCCCTTTGTTGTTCAGTTGCTCAGTCATGTCCGACTCTTTCTGACCCCATGGACTTCAGCACACCAGGCTTCCCTGTCCTTCACCATCTCCTGTAGCTTGCTCAAACTCAAGTCCATTGAAATGGTGATGCCATCCAATCGTCTTATCCTGTGTCATCCCCTTCTCCTCCTGCCTTCAATCTTTCCCAGCATCAGTGTCTTTTATAATGAATCACCTCTTGGCATCAGCTGGCCAAAGAATTGGAGCTTCAGCTTCAACATCAGTCCTTCCACTGAATATTCAGGATTGATTTCCTTTCAGATTGACTGGTTTGATCTCTTTGCAGTCCGAGGGGCTCTCAAGAGTCTTCTCCAATACTACAGTTAAAAACATCACGTCTTCAGTGCTCAGCCTTATTTATGGCCCAACTCTCACATCCATACATAACTACTGGAAAAACCATAGCTTTGACTAGATGGACCTTTGTTGGCAAAGTAATGTCTCTGCTTTTTAATATGCTGTCTAGGTTGGTCATAGATTTTCTTTCAAGGAGCAAGCATCATTAAATTTCATAGCTGCAGTCACCATCTGCACTGGGGTCCTTAGTTCCCTGCAGAAGAATTCCTTGAGGAGGAACCAGGACCCTGTCCAAAGCTACACTATTGTTTCTTAACTGCTCCTCTTGTTTTTTTTTTTTTTTTCTGCATACCTTCTCTCCCCTGATTAGAAACTGTTTGAATCTGCCCTTTGGAATGCAAGGAAGGTCAAGGAAGTTGAATGAAATCTATTTCCTATAAACAAGAAATGGGGGACATAGAATGGATTTGTATCTCAAGAGGTCCCCACAGGGTCTTACTTTGTTTTGTTACCAATAGAATACAATTTGTATTCTTTAGCAAGGTATTTAAGACCTTCCTATCCTTATAATTAAAGATACTGGAGTGGTTAGCCATTACCTTCTCCAAGGGATCTTCCCAACTCAGGGGTCAAACCCAGGTCTTCTGCATTGCAGGCAGATTCTTCACCATCTGAGCCACCAGGGAAGCCCTATAAATACATTAAACTCCTGCAAAACAAACAAACAAACCAATGAAAATAAAAATAAACAACATAGAAAAAATAGAAACCCTTAAACAAAAGAGGGACTTTGAAAAATACATACACACAATGTTACATCTATGTGTATTTATGTTCCATTTTCCTAGAATGTCCAGATTCCCACTTTCCAAGTGTCTGTTGCTTACCCTTTACAATCTCCACCTCTCTCAAGAAGTCTTCTCTGATTCATCCATTCAAAAAGAATTTCCCTACCTCCCCAATAATTTTTTTTTTAGAATTCTCTTATTTTCAATAAATATGCTTTCTTCTATCATCTGGTAATATTTAAATTAAATTTTATTATTGTAGTTTTAGAAACCATCACATTACTATTCTTTTTATTCTTATTTTGATGTATAGGATTTTGGAGTCAACAGACCTGAATTCTAATCCTTCCTCTACCACTTTTACACTTTATATTTTTTATCTTCAGTTTCCTAATTTGTAAGAAGGTGATAATAATAGTGACCATTCAGGTGGGTGTTTTGTGTATGTGTGTATAAGAGACAGAGGTGGGGAGACAGATGATAACGTATATCCAACACAGAAACTGTTTCATATATACTTAGTAGCAATAAATGTTGACTATTATATGTTGTACTGCAACTGAGATAAAGGGAGGTTGATAATTAAATAATTTGCACCCCAAACACCACAATTGGAAAGCGTCATTTCTACACTCAGCCTTCTTTATGGTCCATCTCTCACATTTGTACATGACCACTGGAAAAATCACAGCTTTAAGTACACAAACCTTTGTCAGCAAAGTGGTGTCTCTGCTTGTAATATGCTGTCTAGGTTTGTCATAGCTTTCCTTCCAAAAATGCTTTTGAATTGTGGTGCTGGAGAAGACTCTTGAGAGTCCCTTGGACTGCAAGGAGATCAAACCAATCTATTCTAAAAGAAATCAATCCTGAATATTCATTGGAAGGACTGATGCTGAATCTCCAATACTTTGGCC
The DNA here is from genome assembly GCF_019320065.1 of Cervus canadensis. NCBI lineage: Eukaryota > Metazoa > Chordata > Mammalia > Artiodactyla > Cervidae > Cervus > Cervus canadensis. The sequence goes on along the minus strand of NC_057400.1, from coordinate 28,247,382 downwards.
ACCTGATGTGAAGAGCCAACTCATTGGAAAAAGACCCTGATGCTGGGAAAGGTTGAAAGCAGAAGAGAAGGGGATGGTAGAGGACAAGATGGCTAGATGGCATCACCAACACAATGCCTGTGAGTTTGAGCAAACTCTGGGAGATATGAAGGACAGAGAAGTCTGTTGTACTTTAGTCCATGGAGTCAAAAAGAGACATGACTTAGCAACTGAACAACAACAATACCCCAAACACATTTATTTTGTTATCTACAGCTTTAACTATTGAGAGTTGGCATCACCGACTCGATGGGCATGAGTTTGAGTAGACTCCGGGGGTTTGTGATGGACAGGGAGGCCTGGTGTGCTGTGATTCATGGGGTCGCAAAGAGTTGGACACGACTGAGTGACTGAACTGAACTGAAAGAATAAAGTAGTATAAAAAACACTATAGAATCAGTAGAAATTATCTCATTGGGATTATAATCCAAGAAATGCCAAGCAAATGCAAATCTGAGTCTTCTTCTCACACAAAATGTTTGCTCTCCTCTCTGCCAGTCTGTGGCTTCCCTCACAAGATTCATTCAACACCCATACAAAGATGATTAATATATGTTCTTGCTCTGTGAGAGTTTATAATCCATTTGGGTGAGATAGGTCTATATACATGTAGCCATCATATGAAGCAGATTATACTTCTAAAGAGGAATAGTTTTGAAGGATATAAATGACTTCAATGAGCCAAAAATAGTCTGGAAATCATCCCTAATGAACATAATTAAGAACATGATAAAGGCAAAGTGCTGGGAAACCCCTATCTTTGGGAATTATTGCTTGAATATTTTATTCCTCTTCTACTCACCTCTTAGACCAACTTAAAACTTCTAAGGTGAAGAAAATTAGGGAATATTCTATCCAGATAGAGAGCTACTCTCTGGAACTCTCTATGTAGTTGAAATTCCACTTCCATAATAAAAGAATCAAGTGAAGAAGCATCTTCTGATCTCCTTCTCTATAAGTCTTGCTGTATAGAGTAGTTATGATAATGGTTAGCATGGATAGTACATATAGATAAAATGCAATAATATATGCTCATCATCAATAATATACACTCATTACCATTCATGAAAAGAAAGGCAAGTCAGTGAGGAAGTATCAATATCTTTTCTAATAACTGGAAAAGCACATTTTAAACCATCTATAATAAAGTTTCAGGTAAGATTTAGATGTCTTTCTTTCAGTTATATTTATTATAAGGTCTGTGCATTTACTGTAACCAATAATAGATATAATAAAATGATCATGACATCAATTTCTATAAGTATGATCCCTTTCCTCTTAAAGTGCTTTTAATATTTCATTCTCCATCACTGACCCAATTTCTTAGACAGGAGAGTCTAAGGAGACCTTTTTTATATAAAGCTTATAGAGAAAGTGGGCACTTTTCTTTTTAAAAAATCATAAAAAATAGGACAAAGTACTTTGCCAGCATGGGATATTAACATAAAACACATGGAAAGTGCCGCTGTCACAAAATAGCTTACGCTTTTTTCTTTAGGATCCAATTTATCATGGTGTTCTGAATTTGAGTATAACTTTTTTTGGTAAAAATGACTCTTCACTCATCTATGTGAACAAATGGGACTTTAGGCATAGCATCACAAGAGGATTTCCTATGCTATGTTAAGACCCCAATATGGACATTCCATTGTGAATATAAATAACCTCAGTCCTTCTAAACATACTTCTCCATATGGTTTTGCTTAACAATGCACAGATGCCCTGGGTGGAAACCACCTCTTCAGCTATAGGCAGGCCATCAAGCTACTGTTACTCTGTTCTCACTGGTAGGTCACTGGACGTGAATGCCAACAGGGGCAATTCCCCTGGCAATCAAACTTGTCCGTGACTTGCTGGCACAGGGATCTTTTAAGGCTGCTGTACCTTAGAAGCCTGCCAGGTTTGTTCTTTTGTGTGTGAGTCCATGTCAGTTGCTCCCATCCCCCTACCCTGCTGCCACCCTGGTTTGAAGCGTCAGAGAAATCTATTGGGATTAAAGCCAAGTAAGAAAGGACTAGATTAAGATATATAGTCAGCATTGACACTGATTATTTTTTCCGCTACTCTTGGTTAAATGAGTATTGAGAATCTCTGAAACTGTGATTTTAATGAAAGACTCCCCAGTCAACTGCACTCATCATGTTTTCACAGAAGGTATAGAAATTGTTTTCTGGATGTAAGAAATTCACTGTATAGATTATTAGGTGGCCGAGAGCTTTCTGGATTACAAAAATTAAACGGTTAGAAAAATCCTTCTTTCCAGAAGCTAACTCTTACTGAGGAATTAGTGATACTTACTTTGTCACAACCCAGGCTGTGAAGAGAGGCTATTGCCTGCTTCTTCAGCCCATTTCTGTTACTCAAGGCTCTTACATAGGCATCTACTTCTACTGATTCTTTTTTGATAATTGATTCCTGCTTCTTCACACACTGTCAAATCACCTCTTCCTACACTCTAGTGGGGATGTTAGAGGATGGATTCCCATAACGAGTTCCCTTATTTTATTAAAAATAAAAACTCTAACATTCTAAATCTTGTTTGTTTATTTGTGTAACTGTATCTTTCAATCCTTAACAAAAATCACCTTCTTTTAGCATCTTTCAGATAGTAATATGAGTGTCATTCATATGTCAGGCTGCACTAGATGTTTTGTGGATATAATCTTTAACTTTAGCAGTGAGCTAAAAGATACAAAAGAAACTGAAGTCCAGAGATTTGACCACATTGGACCAAGTCCTAGAAAACAGTTACACTGGGTTTAGAATACAGTTTTCTTTTCTCTACAGTTAAAATTCTTCTCACTATAACTTGTTTTTATCTAAAAACTGTGAGTGAGACTGTTTTATTGTCTAGTTTTCTCTATTGGATTTTCTGTTTTGTTTTGTTTTTTTTTTTTTATAATCAAGAGCATTTTATTTCTACTATAGAAAGCCTATGCCTGACTTACACTTAAACTGTCAGTTGTCACTAACTTATTGACTCTTGAATTAATAAAACCTAACATCTCATCCTTGCATCAACTTCTTCTTGTCAAGTCATTGGTACCAAACTTCTTTCTTTGATCGCCCATGTTCACAGAATTGAGCTTTGTCCTGATCCCCATTCCTAAGAATTGGGATGATGTTAAGATTACCCAAAGCCTACCTTGGTCACTTGGGCAAGGCCCTCCTGCCATACTACAAGAACTCCCCAAGAGACATCACACAGTGGAAGTAAGGGACCAGTTTACTATTTATTGTGTGCAGCTTTGATGTAATTATAGAAAACTGAGCACATTTTCAAGAGACTTCTTTTTTGCAGATTAAAGGCTTAAAATGTTACCTCTGAACTCAACCAAAAATCTCTGGACTTGTTTATTTATTAGATAAACAAAGCTCAAATCTTTTGCCTTCAACTAGCCAAACAGAATATTGATGCCTTAGGTAATTTTCAGGGTTTAACCTGAACTAACAATTTCATAGCTTCTTATAGAGTGAAATGATATTCAAGAAGAGTCAAAGTCATCTTTCTTTTAATATAGTCCAAGTTTTACCTTTTGCTGTACTTCGACCAGAAAGTTTATAGGAAGTTTATATTTCCTACCAGGCAAAAGACTAGATTTTTATATGATTTATTTAATTATAAAATAAAGAATTATATTCACACTCACATCTCATTTTCAAATGCTGCAACAGACTCTGAAAAGTTAAGAAAATTTTTATAATATCATTCAGATAGTAATTAATGGAGGCATATGTATTCTTAATACTCAAGTGCTGTTACATTGAATTAAAACCATGAGTTAGGTTTAATTGTTATGTTCTCTGTTTTATTGAGGCTCAGTATAAGAAGCAGTAATATACAGGATATTGATCTCTTTACTGTAAAAATATCACTGAATTTTTTTCTGTTATCTTTTAATTGTGCCTTATATGGAAACTAATAAATCACTTCTAAATTTGATTTGAGGATAAAGTAGTGTTATCTCTTAAAGAACTAATGTTTTCTTTTATTATAATAAATATAAGTAAATAGTTTTTCTTTTTTTTTTATTTTTGGGCTTATGCTTCCAGGAAACTCAAAACTAAATTTTAAAGTTCAATCATGGAAATTATTTTAGGAGGTTAGAAGATTGATGTATTTTCTTCTTCATCACTTAAAACATTTTTCTTTTAATATTGACAGTTCTCTTTTACTCTAAGTCTGAAATCCATTCTTAAGAAAAGGTTTAAACCATGAATAATTAATATAGCTTCAGAGTCAAAATATATATTTTTAAAATGAGGCTTCTCAAATCTGTCTCTCATCTATCTACCTACCTACCTATCTATGTTATTACCCCACATTAAAAAATTTTTTTCTAACTGACTTATTGTTATAGCAAGTCTTAAGCATTACTCTTTCAAAGCTCAAATTGAATATTTATTTAAGAAAAAGCTTGCAACATTCTTTTAAAGGACATAACTTACAAATTAGATTTCGGTTAAAAAATGATGAAATGCCAAGTCTTAGTTCACAGTTTATTTTAAATTTTATAAGAGTTTGCACTTGTCTTCTTTTCTCCTCCTGTCCTTCTCTGAAACATTCCAGTCATTATCACATTGTATTTATAGCAATCTTTCCTCTGAAAATGTGTTCATGGAACACTGACCATGTTTCATATATAAAAATGAATCCAAAGTAAATTGATTGAAAATATACATAATGTGTTTGAGTTTAGATGACATCAAAGCAACTGGGCAACTTGTTCCTTAGGGCACTTCAGGTGTTTAATGCATGTCATTATCTGGCCAGGTCTGTGCTAGAACGAATCCAAGTAGTCACTTGGCATTGTGGCAAACAAACAAACAAAAAAGACAAAATTTTGCACTTCCTATGTAGTTCTTTTGCTGTACCCTAGGATAATAAGCATCATGAGTTCTCAGTAGCACTTTGATGTGGTCTGTTTGGCTTGACCCTATTTGCTTTTCTGACTGTGTAGAGGTAGAGGGTATTTCATTCTTTGAATCCCAAAGATATGAATCAAACTCTACTACCTTCTATAGGTCTTCTTCTTAAATCAACCTGCAGGCATTTAAATTATGCACAGCTACCTGTTAATATTTTCACTTACTTTATTTATGTATTTAATTTGCTACATATATGATATAACCATTTATTCATACTTCTTTTCATTGCTGAGTTACAGAAAACTTTTTCTGCATTAGTTGGGTTGTTAAGATAAAGCAGAAAACATTATTAAGCCTATAATAAGATAACCTAATTTGTCCAATCTGAGACTGTTGAAGCTAACAGATCGAATGTTAACTTTCGGGGCAAATGTTGAAAACAGCCCTGGAACAAAAGCTTTTGGAAAGAAATTGTTAATAAGTAGCCAAATTACTTGAATTGTGATGAAACAGAAAGAAATATTATTTCTTGATGATGATGATGGTGCTCAATCATGTCCGACTTTTATTACCCCATGGATTATAACCTGTCAGGCTCCTCTGCCCATGGAATTTTTCAGGCAAGAATACTGAAGTGGGCTGCCATTTTTTTCTCCAGGGGGATCTTCCCGACTCAGGGATTGAACTGGAGTCTCCTGCATTAGCAGGCTAATTCTTTACCACTAGCACCACCTTATTTATGATTAAATAGCTTAAACATTTTGGAAAAAGAGCAAATATTAACTTAAGTATTCTAATTATAGGTGAGTTCCAGATTTGGTGGTGCTTTTTCTGGGTTTTACTTTTCCTGAATATATTACTCATATCTGAATCAAGATATTCCCTAATATAACTCCATGACTAGATATTTACATCTTTAGTATACTGATGTTTGAAAGTGACAATATAAAATAATTATGCTCATAAATGTGATGTTTACTGGCTCTGCTGTCACTGTGGTATTTATTAGAAGGTTATATTTATTAGAATATATTATAACATGAAGTGGGAATTTTTATGATGCATTGATCAAGGTAGATAGCACAGAAAGATAATTTAGGGCTTAAGGTGAACTTATTAGTTGAATTGTAACTAGTAATCAATTTATTCAAATGATCAAAAGTCCACACTTCACTTTCTGTAATGTACATAATCCCTCCATATATGTCTTAGATACATAGGGATGTCATTTTATGTAGCATGAACAAATTTGACCAAGTTTCCCCCCCTTCTATTTACTATCTGAGCTATATGACATGATGGAATGTTTTTCACTGTGCCTCCATGATGCCTGTAAGGGCATCTCTAGTCATGGTCTCTTCTGGATTGGAGGAGGCAGGATGTCCTTTGGCCAACTGCGTGATGGCCAACTCAGTCAAGTTCTGCCCTGAGGGGAGGGTCTGAACTCTCTTTTGTTTCACACTCTTGAAGGCTTTTCCTGGCCAGTGATGATTTGGCAGGAGTGTGCTCTTGGGCTGTTGGGATGCTGCCATCTCTTGGTCCTGAAACTGGAGAGAGTAGGATCCTGCCAAAGATTAGACTGAGAAATCTGGATGCAGGCTGGCAATCTGAGCAATAGCTCCAGCCAAACTGGCACAGTGGAGAAAACCTTGGAGTTTCACAATTATTTTAGACAAAATACGAAGTTTGTGAGCTTTCTAAACATTATGTAAATCAGCCTTAATTCCTAATTCACAAGAGCACAGAGGTCCATCACTTGTGGTACATCTGTAAATGTAGGAGTGCCCTCACTCATGTCAAACTGAACCTTGGTTTGCAAAGAGGAAATTGAACGATGCTGCTGTGGTTATGCTTCAGCACCCATGGCAGCGGGCTGGAAACTCAGGTGTCTGAAGTCCCTTCTCAGGTGGATTCTGGTTCACATCCTTGCCATGGTCTGGGAGCTGCCAGTCTGTGGGGGTGCTTGCGATTTGAGGAAGCTCATGTGGAATATAAACAGTGCCATTTATGGAGTGCCTAATCTCATTTAGGGTAATCCTCACCAAGGTCCTGTGAGGCAGACGCTTTGTTGTTCCTACTTTTATCTTGTAAAGCTGAGGTTTAATTCAGGTTTCCCATGAGGTATAATTGACATGCACAGTTATAAGACATATAAAGCATATATTGAGATTCAACATACATATATATTGTGAAAGGATTTTCCCCATCTAGTTAATTATTTACTTTTAACACATCCATCATCTTACATTTTTTTTTTTTCCTTGCGAGGCTATCTAAGTTCCACTCTTCCAGCAAAGTTCAGTTATATAGTTGATCCTTGAACAACACATGTTGCAACTGCACAGTTCTGCTTGGATAAGGATTTTTTTCAATAGTAAATAGTACAGTACCTATTGATCTGTGGATATGGAACTTCAGATACAAAGAATTATGTATTTGAAGGGCCAACTATAAATTATGCTCAGATTTCTGAATGCTTGAAGGGTGGGTACCCCTAACCGCAGCTTTATTCAAGGATCAACTGTTCAGTAAGTGTTATCAAATATAGTCACCATGTTATACACTCGATCCTCAGTCTTTACTCATCTTAGAGCTGAAATTTATATCCTTTACCAACCTCTCTTCAAAGCTCCTGGCAATACTTTTATACTCTCTGTTACTATGAAAGTTTGACATTTTATTTTCTTTTTCAAAAAATATTTTATATTGAACTGTATAATTGATTTGCAATGTTGTGTTAGTTTCAGGTGTATAGCAAAGTAATTCAGATATAAACATACATCTATCTATTGTTTTTCAAATTCTTTTTCAACCAACCCCATGGACCATAGCCTGCCTGGCTCCTCTGCCCTTGGGATTCTCCCTGCAAGAATACTGGAGTGGGGGTTGAGGAGGAAGGTGGAAGGAGGCTTGCTGGTGAAGGTGAAGAGACCAACAATCATATGTACCTGCCACTTTGAATTAGACTTCCTTGGCTATCTTAGAGATCAAGCCCTAAACCTTTGGAGTGGGAGCACTGACTCCAAGACCCTAGACTGCCAGAGAACTAACCCTAGTGAGTATCAAATAGTGAGAACTCACACAATGGAAACCACTTGAATACAAGACCTGGCTTCACCCAACCACCAGTAGCACCCTGTGCAGGATGTCTCATCCAAACAACAAAAAAACCAAAAATACAAACCCAGTTGTCAACAGACAGGATTACCACCTCAGTCAGCCTTGTCTGTCAGAGGAAAAACACAAAAAACTCAGCATAAATCTCACCCTACATGAAGATTACACAAACCACTGCACCAATCTTAGGAGGGCAGAAACCAAAAGGAAGAAAGAATCGAGCCCTGAAGCCTGGGTAAAGGAGACCTCAAACACAGTAAGTTTTTTTTTTAATGAAAAGGCAGAAAAATAATGCACAAATGAGGGAACAAACTAGAAACACGAAAGTCCAAATAAATGAAGAAGAAATAAGCAAGCTACCTGAAAAATAATTCAGAAAAATGATAGTAAAGATGATCAAAAACCTTGAAAACAGAGTGGAGAAAATGCAAAGATAAATTAACAAAGACTTAGAAGAATTAAAGAATAAACATGCAGAGACAAGCAACACAAGTGCTGAAATTAAAAATGCTCTTCAGTGCAGTTCATTTCAGTCACTCAGTCATGTGCTACTCTCTGCAACTGCAGCACCCCATGGACTGCAGCATGCCAGGCCTTCCTGTCCATCACCAGCTGCCAGAGTTTACTCAAACTTATGTCAATTGAGTCGGTGATGCTATCCAACCATCTCATCCTCTCTCATCCCCTTCTTCTTCCACCATCAGTTTTTCCCAGCATCAGAGTCTTTTCCAGTGAGTCAGTTCTTCACATCAGGTGGCCAAAGTATCAGAGTTTCAGCTTCAGCATCAGTCCTTCCAATGAATATCAGGAAAAATTTCCTTTAGGATGGAATGGTTGGATGCCCTTGCTGTCCAAGGGACTCTCAAGAGTCTTTTTCAATACCACATCAGTACCACATTTGCCCACTACCATTCAAAAGCATCAATTCTTTGGTGCTCAGCTTTCTTTATAGTCCAACTATCACATCCATACATGACTACTGGAAAAACCATTGCTTTGACTAGACAGGCCTTTGTTGGCAAAGTAATGTCTCAGCTTTTTAATATGCTGTCTAGCTTGGTCATAATTTTTCTTCCAAGGAGCAAGCATCTTTTACTTTCATAGCTGCAGTCACCATCTGCAGTGATTTTGGAGCCCCCCGAAATAAATACTTTAGAAGGAATCAACAGCAAATTATCTGAAAGAGAAGAATGAATCAGTGAGCTAGAAGATAAAATGGTGGAAATAACTTCTGAAAAGCAAATAAAGTAAAAAGAATGAAAAGAACTGAGGATAGTCTCAGAGACCTCCGGGATAACATCAAACACACCAACATTTGAATTATAGGGGTCACAGAAGAAAAAGAGAAAAAGAAAGGGCATGAGAAAATTCTTGAAGAGATTATAGTTGAAAATTCCCCCAACATGGAAAAGGAAATAGTCAATCAAGTCCAAAAGGCACGAAGAGTCCCATACAGGATAAACCCAAGGAGAAACACGCAAAGACACATACTAATTGAACTTAGAAACACTGCTGCTAAGTCACTTCAGTCGTTTCCGACTCTGTGTGACCCCATCCCTGGGATTCTCCAGGCAAGAACACTGGAGTGGGTTGCCATTTCCTTCTCCAATGCAGGAAAGTGAAAAGTGAAAGTGAAGTCACTCAGTCGTGTCCGACTCTTCGCGACCCCATGGACTGCAGCCACCAGGCTCCTCTGTCCATGGGATTTTCTAGGCAACAGTACTGGAGTGGGGTGCCATTGCCTTCTCCTTAGAAAGACTAAACACAAAGAAAAAATATTAAAAGCAGCAAGAGAAGAGCAACAAGTAACATATAAGGGAAACCCCATATGCTTCACAGCTGATCTCTCAGCAGAAACTCTGCAGGCCAGAAAGGAATGGCAGGATATAGTTAAAGTACTGAAAGGGAAAAATCAACAACAAGATTACTGTACCCAGCAAGGATCTCATTCAAAACTGATGGAGAAATAAAAAGCTTTTTAGACAAGCAAAAGTTAAAAGAACTCAGTACCACCAAACCAGCTTTACAACAAATATTAAAGGGACTTATATAGTCAAGAAAAATAAAAGAAGAAAAAAGATCTACAAAATCAACCCCCCAAAATTAAGAAAATGCAATGGGAACAAAGATATCAATAATTACTTTAAATGTAAACAGATTAAATGCTCCAACCAAAAGAAAGAGACTGGCTAAATGGATACAAAACAAGACCCATATATAAGCTGTCTACAAGAAACCCACTTCAGACCTAAAGGCACATATAGACTGAAAGTGAAAGGATGGAAAAATATATTCATCCAAATGGGAAGCAAAAGAAAGCTGGAGTAGCAATACTCATATCAGACAAAACAGACCTTAAAATAAAGAATATTACAAGAGATAAGGAAGGGCACTGCATAATGATAAGGGATCAATCCAAGAGGAAGACAACAATTGTAGATATTGATGTACCCAAAATAGAAGCACCTCAGTACATAAGACAAACACTAACAGACATGAAAGGAAAAACTGATGGTAACCCAATAATAGTAGGAGACTTTACACCCCACTCACACCAATGGACAGATCACCAAAACAGAAAATTAAGGAAACACAAGTCATAAATTATACATTAGATGAGATGGATCTAATTGTTATCTTCAGGACATTCCATCCAAATGCAGTAGAATACATGTGCACTTGGGACATTCCCCAGGATAGACCACATCTTGGGTCACAAATAAAACTTCAGTAAATTTAAGAAAATTGAAATCATAATAAGCATCTTTTTTGACCACAACACTATGAGTCCAGATATCAGTTACAGGAAAAAGACTGTAAAAAACACAAATACATGCAGATTAAACAATATATTTTTAAATAATCAACAGGTTCCTGAAGAAAAAAAAAAACAACTAGAAACAATGACAATGAAAACACGAGAATTCAAAACCTATTTCATGCAGCAAAAGCAGGTTTTTTAAGAGGAAAGTTTATAGCAATACAATCCTACCTCAAGAAGCAAGAAAAACACCGAATAGAAAACTTAACTTCACACCTATGTCAACTGGAAAAAGAAGAACAAAACCCCCCCAAAATTAGTGGAAGGAAAGAAATAGAGATCAGAGCAGAAATAACTGAAAAGGAAATGAAAGAGACAATGGTAAAGATAAATAAAACTAAAAGTTTATTTGCAAAAATAAACAAAATTGACAAACCTTTAGCTAGACTCATCAAGAAAAAAAGAAGAATCAAATCAACAAAACTAATGAAATGAAAAAGGAGAGATTACAACAGACAATGAAGAAATACAAAGGATTGTAAGAGAATATTATGAACACTATATGGCAATAAAATGGATAACCTGAAAGAAATGGATAGATTCTTAGAAAAGGTCAATCTTCCAAGACTGAACCAGTAAGAAATAGAAATTATAAGCAACCCAATTATAAACACTGAAATTGAAGCTGTGATAAAAAATCTCTCAAAAAACAAAAGCCCAGGACCAGATGGCTTCACAGGAGAATTATATCAAACATTTAGAGAAAAACTAATGCCTATCTTTCTAAAACTCTTTCAAAAAATTGCAAAGAGAAGAGCACTTCCAAACTCATTCTATGAGGCCACCATCCCCATGATACCAAAACCAGACAAAGACAACCCAAAATAGAAAACTACAGGCCAATATCAGTGATGAACATGGATGCAAATATCCTCAACAAAATTTTAGCAAACAGAATTCAGCAACACATTAAAATGCTCATACACCATGATCAAGTTGGGTTTATCCCAGCGATGCAAGGATTCTTCAATATACCCATATCAAACAATGTGATACACCTTATTAACAATTTGAAGATAAAAGCCATATGATCATCTCAATAGATGCAGGAAAAGCCTTTGACAAAATTCAGCACCCATTTATGATTAAAACTCTTCAAAAAATGGGCATAGAAGGAATCCACCTCAACTTGGTGAGGGCCATATGTGATTGGCTAACAGAGAACTTTTTTCTCAATGGTGGAAAACTGAAAGCATTCCCCCTAAGATCAGGAACAAGACAAGGGTGTCCTTTGTCACCACTATTATTCAACATAGTTCTGGAAGTCCTACTACAGCAGAGAAGAAAAAGAAATGAAAGGAATCCATATTAGAAAAGAAGAAGTAAAGAGCTCACTGTTTGCAGATGACATGATATTGTATACAGAAAACCCTAAAGACAGTATCATAAAATTACTAAAGCTAATCAATGAATTTAGCAAAGTCTCAGGAAAGAAAATCAATACACAGAAATCACTTGCATTTCTATATACTAACAATGAAAAATCAAAAGAGAAATTAAGGAATCAATCTCATTCACCATTGCAACAAAAAGAATCAAATATCCAGGAATAAACTTATGTAAGGAGACAAAAGAACTGTACACAGAAAATTATAAGAAGGAAATGATGAAAGAAATCAAAGACGACATAAACAGATGGAGAGATATTCCATGTTCCTGCGTAGGAAGAATCAGTATTGTGAAAATAACTATACTACCAGATGCAATTTATAGATTCAATGTGATCCCTATCAAATTACCAATGGCATTTTTCACAGAACTATAACAAAAAATTTCGCAATTCATATGGAAACACAAAAGACCCTGAAAAGCCAAAGCCTTGAAAAAGAAGAATGGAGCTGGAGGAATCAACCTTCCTGAATTCAGGTTATACTACAAAGCTACAGTCATCAAGATAGTATGGTACTGGCACAAAAACAGAAATATAGACCAATGGAACAAGATAGAAAGCCAGAAATAAACCCATGCACCTATGGGTACCTTATTTTTGACAAAGGAGGCAAGAATACACAATGGGGCAAAAACAGCCTCTTCATTAAGTGATGCCAGAAAAACTGGACAGCTATATGTAAAAGAATGAGATTAGAACACTTCCTAACAGCATACACAAAGATAAACTCAAAATGGATTAAAGACTTAAATGTAAGACCAGAAAACTATAAAGCTCTTAGAGGAAAACATAGGCAGAACAGTCGATGACATAAATCAAAGCAAGATCCTCTATGCCCCACCTCCTAGAGAAATGGAAATAAAAACAAAAGTAAACAAGTGGGACCTGATTAAACTTCAAACATTTGCACAGCAAAGGAAACTATAAGCAAGGTGAAAGACAACCCTCAGAACGGGAGAAAATAATGACAAGTGAAACAACTGACAAAGGATTTATTTCCAAAACATACAAGCAGCTCATACAACTCAATACCAGAAAAACAAACATCCCAGTAAAAAAGTGAGAAAAAGACCTAACAGACATTTCTCCAAAGAAGACATACATAAAGCTAACAAGCACATGAAAAATGCTCAACATCGCTCATTATTAGAGAAATGTGAGATATCACTTCACACTGGTCAGAATGGTCATCATCGAAAAGTTTACAATCAATAAATGCTGGAAAGGGTATGGAGAAAAGGGAATTCTCTTGCACTCTTGGTGGGAATGTAAATTGATACAGCCACTATGGAAGACAGTGCGGGGATTCCTTAAAAAGCTAGAAATAAAAGCACCATATGACCCACAAACCCCACTCCTAGGCATATACCCTGAGGAAACCAAAATTGAAAAAGTCACATGTATCCCATTGTTCATAGAAGAACTATTTAAAATGCAGCAATACGTGTGCATGTTTTTGCCTAGGGAAGCCCATTAGATGGGGCTTCCCCGTTGTGCTTAGTGGGTAAGGAATCTGCCTGCCATGCAGGAGACTTAGGTTCAGTCCCTGGGTCCTTGAGGAACAGAATGGTTCAGTATTTGTTAATTCAATATTTATGGTAGATTTATAGTACATAAACTACTGCAGATGATGAGCTTTTTTTTTTTTTCCATTTCTTTTTATTAGTTGGCCAGAAAGATAAAGAGCAATACAGTATACTAACACATATATATTTAGAAAGATGGTAACGATAACCCTATACATAAAACAGAAAGAAATGATGAGCTTTAACTGTGTATCTTTGTACCAGTTGTATATCTTTGAACCATGTGTTTTATTACTTTTTTAAAAGCTAAAGAAATAATCGTATAAGAGAATGTTACTATAAGGATGTGTTGCTAAGTGAAAAGGTATAGAATTATAAAACCTTTCAAGTGTGAATCAATACATTCTACAGTTTTTTTAAGTAACAGAATTCTATAGCAAAATAAGTGACTCACTGTGTAATGCCATAATAGGTATTAATTTTATTTTCCAAGTCATCTTTATTGTTTGTGTATTACTCTTTATTTTGAAATAAAATTCAGTAATGGTATTAAACATGTCAAAAAATAAAAAGAATACTGGAATGGGGTGCCATTTCCTCCTCCAGGGCATCTTCCTGACCCAGGGATTGAACCTGAGTCTCTTACATCTCCTGCATTGGCAGGGGGATTCTTTACCACTAGTGCCACCTGGGAAAACCCTGAGCACATTGTTTTTCAGATTCTTTTCCCATTTATGTTATTATAGAATATTAACCAGAGTTCCCTCTGCTATATAGTAGATCCTTGCTGGTTATCAATTATTTTTTTGGATTCCAAATATTGGTTATATTGTGTAGTATTTGTCTTCTTTTGTCTGACTTATTACACTTTGCATGATACCCTTAAGTTTCATTCACGTTGTGGCACATCACAGGATTTCCTTCTTACTTATGTTAGAATAATACTCCATTGTGTATATAGACCATACTTTTTTTATCCATTCATCAATTGACAGGCAATTTGGTTGCCTCCATATCTTGATTATTCTTAATACTGCTGCAGTGAATGTGGGAGTGCAGATATCTCTTTGATATTCAGTTTTCATTTGCTCTCTATATATACCCAGAAATGGGATTGTTAGATTGATCATTCTATTTTTAATTTTTTGAGGAACCTCCATAATGTTTTCCATAGTGGCAGTACCAATTTACATTCCCATCAACAGTACATAAAGGTTCCCTTTTCTCCACATCCTCACCAACACTTACAACCTATGTTTTTTTATGATAGCATTTCTGACAAGGTGTGCGGTGGTATCTTATTGTGACTTTGATTTGCATTTCCCTGATGACTAGTGATGTTGAGCATGTTTTTCATGTACCTGTTGGCCATTTTTATGGAATTTCATCCTCATGGTTATCTTGTAGTGCTTTTCAAAGTTTTGTTTTCTTAGAAATCCCCAAGGGAGCTTTTAGAAATGTTTATACCTGGGTTCCATGCAAAAAAATTCCAATTTCATAGGCTTGGTACAAGTGTCACAGATGATTATGTTTCAGCGGGCTAGAGGCCAGCCTCCAGCCTCTGTTGTCTCTTAATTGTATCCAAGTTGTGTACATGCATGTGTTGGAGTAGGGTGCCTTTTTTTTTTTTTTTTTCTTTTTTAAACTCCCGAACTGCTTGTAGTGAGATCCAGAAGCCTCAGCCCCAGTCTATTCTGTGGTGTTGCGCTAACTTTCCTTAACACCATTCCTAAGCCTTCCCTGATGGCTTGGATGGTAAAGGATCTACCTGCAATGTGGGAGACCTGGGTTCGATCCCTGGGTTGGGAAGATCCCCTGGAGAAGGGAATGGTAACCCACTCCAGTATTCTTGCCTGGACAGTCCCATGGACAGAGGCTACAGTCCATGGGATCCCAAAGAGTTGGACATGACTGAGTGACTAACACTTTCATTTTCAAGCCCTTTTTAAATCTCTTCTATTCTACAAGCCTTTTCTTTGCCATAGAGCCCCTAGTTGCTCTATTTTGAGGTCACTGAAACCTGTTCACTATCTTGGAAGGTCCCAGTGATCTAAAATATGTTGATATTTAAAGTATTTGTATAAAATACTTTATCTCCTGTGGTAAAACAGATAAACTCAGTTGACACAGTGACTTATTTCAGTACTTTGGGTTAATCATGCTTTTTCCTGTCTGTAAAGAGCCAACGTCCTACTGCACTATATAAAGTCTACAAAAGTTATTTGAGATCTTCAAAAATAAAGTTAAATAATTACTTGTATAGCTTGATCTACTGGTCTGAAAAAGTAAGGGTAAAATATCCTGATAAATAACTTGGAGAGCCCCTAATATATGGTCAAGCTCATTTGGGTCTTTTTAAAAATATATTATTTCATTGAATATATCTTATTTCTTAACAGGAAAAATTTTGAGAAAAGTTCAGTGCTCTTGCTTCTAAGTGAAATTTAACCTGAAAATTTGTGTCTTAAATATACAGATAGAAAATAAACAAATAAGATGTTTTGTAGCTTAAAGAATAGTGTCCTTAAGACAAAAATTAAGTTTCTATGTTTATTTGTGTTCTACCTGATATTGATCTATATTTAAAACAGTTCAATTTTTTTAGATTCAGCTTAAGGCTATACATACTGACTCATGACTCTAAGATGAAAATTTTTGAGTGCTTTATAAGTAAAACCTTCCTATAAAAATGTGCGCATGTCTTGGAAATATGTGGTTTATTTTTCATATATCTTTTGATATTGATTTCTAACATAATTCCATAGTGATAAGAAAACAGACTCTGTATGATTTCAATTCTTTTAGACCATGACATTTTTGCACCTTGTGTTATGTCCTGGATATTTTCCAGTGTCCCTGAGTTTATAAAATTATAAAACCAGTCTCCTAGTGAATAAAATTTGTACTCTACTGTTGTGTGAAAATTGTAAAAATCTTAATTGTGTTGAATTAGTTTATGGTGCTTTTCAGTTCTACTATATCCTTCTACTTTTATGTATATATATTCTATTAGTTTTTGAGAGTTTGATATTGAACTTCAAACTAAAATCTTAATTTATCTACTAAAATAATGGTAGTATATGGTGGAACTATATGTAACTTTGTTCTGTTGTTTCTAAGTCTCCTGTAAATGTGTTATTATACTTTCATAATTTAAAAAAGAAAGAGAAAAAAAATGTGCTCATGCTCAAATTAATCAATGTAACTTATGGTTTTCCATTTATGTTTCTCTGAAATTATGGTGATTTCAAAAGATGTTAAAATTTATTTGATTTAGCATCTAGCCTAAGTGGCCATATTTCTTCGATGAATAGCTAGACAAACTGTTGCAATTTTAATGATGACTTATGATTTGAAGAATAGGGCAATCCAGATATCAATCCTTAATTTTAATTTTGTCTAGGTAGTATTCTGAAAATGTTTTCGCTTAAAGTCTTTGCTACAGGTCTTGCTGAGGAAAGATATTCCCAAAAATGTAAATTGTAAAAATCAGGAAAACAATGTTTTGATATCTCTGTTATATAGTTAGGATTATAGCTTTAAAAAAAAGTCTATGAGCTGTATGTTAATGCAGAAAGTCAAACTTTTCCTTGGTCACTGTTGTTTGAGGATCAGGATATAAATGCATTATACATGACATTCACATCACAAAATATGTGGTATATATCACAGGTATATGAAGGATATGACTAAATTTGTGTCGTTACTGAATAAAGAGCTGTTATAATAGAGCTGTGCTGTGCTTATTCCAATAGTTTTCCTACAAAACAATGTTAATGATGTTCCTTATGAATTTAAAGGGCAGAGATGATCATTTGGTAGTTTTGGTAATGGCTTTGTGTTTTTCAAGGGGATGGAACTTTACACTTGAGGGAAAGGAGCAGAACATTTGAAAAGTCTTTGGGGACAGTGATAGAGTGTGGGTGGTTGAAGAACTAGTGACACAACTGGAAAGTAAGCGAAGATGTGAGGATTGGATCAGTAAAATAGAAGGTTTGGGGAACTCATTTCAGCTGGGGAGACTGACATGAGTAAAGGATGTGATGGAAATCAGCAGGTCATGTGCAGAGTCAGAAAGCTTTATTTGAGAAAAGTCAGAAACCCAAATTGGAGAGTACAAGTGAGGTTGTAGATGTATGAGTCATTTGATGAAGAACTTTGAATTCTAGATTTAAAACTTTTTAAATGGATGATGTGGTCACCATAAGTTGCTATTGCAAGAATCTGTATGTGTCACTCTGCATAAAACAGTGAAGCAAATCCAGAGGCAGCATAGAGCCTGGTTCCTACATGAAAACAATCAGCAGGAACTGGAGCTCTCTAGCCAGCCAGGGTCATCACTTAGACTCCTTTAGTCACTGCCTGGCTCCTGTGGGTATCTGAGTTTGCAACACATGCCCTTAGGAATTATAGTGGAAAGGGGGAAAATTTGGCACTAGCATCACTTATTTCTGCAGATGACAGGTGACCTTCAAATACTGTTAGCCCTTCCAACATGTAGACTGACCAAGAAGCTAAGTAATCATGCCTCTCTGTCCGTGGGCATCAATCACTCCCTTCACCCAAGAAAATGCCAGTCACCTGACTAGTTGTTTAGAATGGTACACAGGAACTGCCATAAAGTTTCCATGTTATCAACTAAACTTGCCATTCATGGTGTTGGCATACCAGAGAAATAACCTAAGGCAGAAGTTCAATTCAGATGAAAACTTGGGTTCACTTGTTGACAGAGGTTTCTCTAGGATACTAGCCTCAACGAGGTTTTCAAGAGAGTCATCATAGTATAATCACTGCCCTGTCATTGAAAGATCTGAATTTCTTTCTGCCTAGACACCACCCTTAGAGTTTGTGGTTTTATCAGTTTGAGGTAGGTCCCATGCATCAGCGTTTTCTGTAAGTTCCCCCACATGATTGTATAGTCAAGTTTGGAAACTCTTGATCTAAGTCATTAATACACATATGCTTCTTGCTCATGTGCCTGATGTGAACAAAGATGGGTAGTTGCCCAAACAGGTGATTCTAGGGTGGAAGATTCTTACAACTGAGACAAGGAAGTGGGGAGGTATCTTGAAGCCAAATAACTGGGGTAATAAAAGTCTGTAGATACTATCAAGAGAAACCAAGCCTGTAGCTAGGAAAGGTATAAAAATATCAAGTCTAAACATTAAGCTGGGGAAAAAATGGAAGAAAGAGGAGCAAGCTAGGTAGCCAAGAGTGTCAGGTGTGAAGAATGTCTAAGAGAGAGTCTCAGGACTGAGTTTAGCCTTAAGCTGTGAGTGTGTTTTCTCTTTCCCAGTGTTTCTCCTGAATTTTGTACAGGCAACAGTTACAGACAGGTTGAATGCCGCTGGCAGTCGCTTGAACTTTAGACGATTAAAGACTATAATACTGCAGAGTGTATAGAGCCAGGGATGCATTTAAACCTGGTGTCCTCGGTAAAAAGCATTTTAAAAGCACCTTTATCCCCTCTCCCCTTCAAAAGTTCACACATAGAACCAAATCAGTGGACCTATTTGAAATGATCTCAAGAAAAATTGTCGC
Source organism: Cervus canadensis (assembly GCF_019320065.1). Classification (NCBI taxonomy): domain Eukaryota; kingdom Metazoa; phylum Chordata; class Mammalia; order Artiodactyla; family Cervidae; genus Cervus; species Cervus canadensis. The sequence continues at coordinate 28,228,079 of NC_057400.1, read as the reverse complement.
TTCCACCTCCACCCATGCTGTTTCTTATTATCTCTCCAAAATCTCTAAAATATCCTAACCAGTATTCAAACAACTGTTTTCTCTTACTCCACCTTCTGTTTTACTTTTAGTTTAATGTTTTAAAAAGCTCTAGTATTCCTAAGCCATCCTTTTTCCTTCTGGAGTAGTAGCTGAGGCTTGGAATCAGTCAGACTGAGTTCCAATCCCAGTTTCTTAATTTACTAAATGTACGACCTTGATCAGGTTACTTAGCTTCTCCCAGTTTCAGTGTTAGTCATCTTTAAAATGAGAATAGGTCTGTTATGGTTCTTGTGATGATTGGATGAAGTACTTCATTTCATGCCTATGTATTGTAGCTACTCAAAAGACCCTAACCTTTGCTTTGGCCTGCTGGAGAGGGAGAGGAATACAAATGCCTTAGGCTGCACAGGGGAAAGCTACCTGTTCTAGGAGATATGCATCAGTAGCAGTCAGTTTTGATTTAAACATTTTCCCATAAATTTTACCTTGTTCCTGTTTTCCAGTGAGTAAAGTTGGCATGGGTTGTGAGTTTGATGGATTATGCCCAACTTTGTTTCACAATCTTTACACCCACCAGTTGTTAGATGTAGATAGCATTTTACTTAGAGGAATGCAGAACTATTGGAAAATCACAGCCTTAACACTGCATGAACATATATGTTATTTCTTACTTTAGTTTAAAATATCAATGCATGACTTTTTTTTACCTGAGATTTTGAGATAGCTTAAAAATTTCAAGAAGTATTAAATCAATTTGTTTCTCAGGCAGTAGGATGTGAAAGCTTTTTTCCCCTTTCTAATTAATGGAATCAGCTCTAGTTGGCAAAAGAGTGTTGGAATTGCTATGTCTTAAAAGGTATCTGTGATTACTGTAATACTTTTTCTTTAGGTTGAGGGTATTTTTTTCACATTTCAAGTTATTGATGGTGTCATGTATGTAACCTAGAGTTCCCCATAGAGCAGAAATACTTCATTGTTTGTTTATTAACTTGTTCATAAAGCCAGCAGATTTTTATTAAACTTTTTGCTTATTTTTTGGCCAGGTCTTGTGCTTCTAAGCACTGTAGCTACTGACAAGGAAGACCTAGATACTGCTTTCAAGAGCTTAGTCCAGCAGAAAAACACCAATAACAAGCAAAATGATATTTATATAGAAGTAGCAATGAATCTGTTTTAAAAACTGCCATGTCCTAACTGTATGCTCTTGAGCAAAGAATAAGTCTCAGCAGTTAATAATATCTCCTTTGCAGGGTACAAATTAGGATGATCAAGAATGGTTGTCAAGGGCCAACCACCAGTGCCTGGCACTAAAGGTATAAGCAAATCAATAGCATGTTTAATACACTAATGCTGTTAGCTAAGCACTATGGACAGTATTATAATTATTCACATTTGACAATGTAGATGCTAAGATTTAAATCAGTTAACAAAAAAAAGACACTTAAAGCTACACAGTTTCTAAAACATGATGCCTTGATTCAAATACAGCCCTGTCTTCAAGGCTTGAAACCTGAACTCCATCCACTTAGATCTTCCCCACACTATGCTGCTGGTCCAGCTTTTAAGATGGTTTCTATTAGTGGCTCAGATATGTTCTTGTGACTCGGGAAATGCAGTAGAAAATATTTCAAGAATAGGGAATTCCTGTTATCCCACAAAGTTTCACAAAGAAGAAAAACACAACGTGAAGTAGGTAAGAGGGTATCATATTTGAATTAAGAGAATTAAATGTTTATGACCGAGTTTGTTGAACAGCTGCCTGATAGGTTTTTGACCATTGATACGTATTTACTGAGCAATGTGGCAGGACGTCCATTTAAACGAGCACTGAGTGTTTTCTTCAGAGACCTCATCTGAAAGATCCCTGAACTGGACTTGACGTACTGAGAAAGGCTTAGCTGTGCACGATGGGCATTAAGGAATTATGGATACACAGAAGTGTCTAATATTTGCCACTTGCCACACTGGGACTAATGCCTGAAGGCAGGGGCAAAAAACAAAAGCTAGAAGAATTTTCAGTAAGAATCCTTCAAACCCTGTCCGGTGTTAGGATGGTGGTGGGAGACAGGAAGCAAGTGGCACTGTTTTGGGACCTTCTAGCAGTGAGCATCTTGTAAGTAAGAGATGCTTCAATCTCTACTCTTTATATCCCAGGTAGGTTCTATTGAATTAATGACAATACCCAGTGAGTATGAAGGGAGACTCTGATCCCAACTGACCAGGTCAGAAGCTCTGAGCCCTAATAACATAAAAATTATTGCTTATAAGCAGGTATTGAACAACTGTGTATTCCCAGGAATATTTGATGAGGAGATTTTAAGGAGGGTGCTCAACTTGTAGAGAGAGGAATCAATAAAATTTGGGTGTCACAGAAAATATAACTTCACGTGATTTACCAGACTCTGTTTTCTAGGAGTATTAGAGTAATATGTATAATAGATATCACTACAAGGGAAACATTTCATATTTGCAGCCACATCAATATCTGGGCATATTACACTGCACACGCTATATTGTGTGTGTGTGTGTGTGTGTGTGTTTTCTTTTTTAAACTCTGGTTGTAACAGATTCTGTGTAGCAAATTATCAAGGTGCTAAGATTCCTTGTTCTTGATACCAGTTAAATATTTCATTTCAGTTCAGTTCAGTTCAGTTGCTCAGTCATGTCCGACTCTTTGCGACCCCATGAATCGCAGCAAGCCAGGCCTCCCTGTCCATCACAAACTCCCGGAGTTTACTCAAACTTATGCCCATTGAGTCGGTGATGCCATCCAGCCATCTCATCCTCTGTCGTCCCCTTCTCCTCCTGCCCCCAATCCCTCCCAGAATCAGGGTCTTTTCCAATGAGTCAACTCTTCGCATTAAGTGGCCAAAATATTGGAGTTTCAGCTTCAGCATCAGTCCTTCCAATGAACACCCAGGACTGATCTCCTTTAGGATGGACTGGTTGGATCTCCTTGCAGTCCAAGGGACTCTCAAGAGTCTTCTCCAACACCACAGTTCAAAAGCATCAATTTTTCGGGGCTCAGCTTTCTTCACAGTCCAACTCTCACATCCATACATGACCACTAGAAAAACCATAGCCTTGACCAGACAGACCTTTGTTGGCAAAGTAATGTCTCTGCTTTTTAATATGCTATCTAGGTTGGTCATAACTTTCCTTCCAAGGAGTAAGCATCTTTTAATTTCATGGCTGCAATCACCATCTGCAGTGATTTTGGAGCCCCCCAAAATAAAGCTGACACTGTTTCCAGTGTCTCCACATCTGTTTCCCATGAAGTGATGGGACCAGATGCCATGATCTTAGTTTTCTGAATGTTAGCTTTAAGCCAACTTTTTCACTCTCCTCTTTCAGTTTCATTAAGAGCCTTTTTAGTTCCTCTTCGCTTTCTGCCATGAGGATGGTGACATCTGCATATCTGAGGTTATTGATATTTCTCTCGGCAATCTTGATTCCAGCTTGTGCTTCCTCCAGCCCAGTGTATCTCATGATGTACTCTGCATATAAGTTAAATAAGCAGGGTGACAATATACAGCCTTGACGTACTCCTTTTCCTATTTGGAACCAGTCTGTTCCATGTCCAGTTCTAACTGGACAGAACAAGAGGCAGTCAGGTGGTCTGGTATTCTCATCTTTTTCAGAATTTTAAACAGTTTATTGTGATCCACACAATCAAAGGCTTTGGCATAGTCAATAAAGCAAAAATAGATGTTTTTCTGAAACTCTCTTACTTTTTCGATGATCCAGTGGATGTTGGCAATTTGATCTCTGGTTCCTCTGCCTTTTCTAAAACCATCTTGAACATCTGGAAGTTCATGGATCATGAATTGCTGAAGCCTGGCTTGGAAAATTTTGAGCATTACTTTACTAAGCGTGTGAAATGAGTGCAATTGTGCGGTAGTTTGAGCATTCTTTGGGATTGCCTTTCTTAGGGATTGGAATGAAAATGGACCTTTTCCAGTCCTGTGGCCACTGCTGAGTTTTCCAAATTTGTTGGCATATTGAGTGCAGCACTTTCACAACATCATCTTTCAGGATTTGAAATAGCTCAACTGGAATTCCATCACCTCCACTAGCTTTGTTCGTAGTGATGCTTTCTAAGGCCCACTTGACTTCACATTCCAGGGTGTCTGGCTCTAGGTGAGTGATCACACCATTGTGATTATCTGGGTCATGAAGATCTTCTTTGTACAGTTCTTCTGTGTATTCTTGCCACCACTTCTTAATATCTTCTGTTTCTGTTAGGTCCATACCATTTCTGTCCTTTATCGAACCCATCTTTGTGTGAAATGTTGCCTTGGTATTTCTGATTTTCTTGACAAGATCTCTAGTCTTTCCCATTCTGTTGTTTTCCTCTATTTCTTTGCATCGATCGCTGAGGAAGGCTTTCTTATCTCTCCTGGCTATTCTTTGGAACTCTGCATTCAGATGGGAATATCTTTCCTTTTCTCCTTTGCTTTTTGCTTCTCTTCTTTCACAGCTATTTGTCAGGCCTCCTCAGACATCCATTTTGCCTTTTTGCATTTCTTTTCCATGGGCATGATCTTGATCCCTGTTTCCTATACAATGTCACGAACCTCCATCCATAGTTCATCAGGCTCTCTGTCTATCAGATCTAGTCCCTTAAATCTATTTCTCACTTCTACTGTATAGCCACAAGGGATTTGATTTAGGTCATACCTGAATGGTCTAGTGGTTTTCCCTACTTTCTTCAGTTTAAGTCTGAATTTGGCAATAAGGAGTTCATGATCTGAGCCACAGTCAGCTCCTGGTCTTGTTTTTGCTGACTGTATAGAGCTTCACCATCTTTGGCTGTAAAGAATATAATCAGTCTGATTTTGGTGTTGACCATCTGGTGATGTCCATGTGTAGAGTCTTCACTTGTGTTGTTGGAAGAGGGTGTTTTTATGACCAGTGCGTTCGCTTGGCAAAACTCTATTAGCCTTTGCCCTGCTTCATTCCATACAAGGCCAAATTTGCCTGTTACTCTAGGTGTTTCTTGACTTCCTACTTTTGCATTCCACTCCCCTATAATGAAAAGGGCATCTTTTTTTGGTGTTAGTTCTAAAAAGTCTTGTAGGTCTTCATAGAACTGATCAACCTCAGCTTCTTCTTCATTACTAGTTGGGGCATAGGCTTGGATTACTGTGATATTGAATGGTTTGCCTTGGAAACGAACAGAGAGCATTCTGTCATTTTTGAGATTGCATCCAAGTACCGCATTTTGGACTCTTTTGTTGACCATGATGGCTACTCCATTTCTTCTAAGGGATTCCTGCCCACAGTAGTAGATATAATGGTCATATGACTTAAACTCACCTATTCCAGTCCATTTTAGTTTGTTGATTCCTAGAATGTCAACATTCACTCTTGCCATCTCCTGTTTGACCACTTCCAATTTGCCTTGATTCATGGACCTAACATTCCAGGTTCCAATGAAATATTGCTCTTTACTGCATCAGACCTTGCTTCTATCACCAGTCACATCCACAACTGGGTATTGTTTTTGCTTTGGCTCCATCCCTTCATTCTTTCTGGAGTTATTTCTCCAGAAATATTTCATCCACCTGCAAATCTTCCACTTGTAACACCTCTTGCTCTCCAGTAAGTGTTGTGTTCGTTGCTCAGTCACATCTGACTCTTGGCGACCCTATGGACTAGAGCCCACCAGGCTCCTCTGTCCATGGAATTCTCCAGGCAAGAATACCAGAGTGGATAGCCAGTCCCTTCTCCAGGGGATCTTCCCAACCCAGGGATCAAACCCAGATCTCCCACATCACAGGCAGATTCTTTACAATCTGAGACACCAGGGACACCCTACAGTAAATACCAGTCCAAATCTTTTTCATTCTTCAAAAACATTCTTTGCCATGGAACTTTTCCAATTCCCCAGTCTAGAAAAGACAGCACCATGGAGTGGGAAAGTAAAGCCATCTTGGAGTACTCAGGTCAGAGTTTGATTTGTATCTCAGCACTGCTTACACTTTATCTCTTCAGTCTTTGCTTTTCTCTATGTAGAGGGGAATGGGAAGGCCTTCCTTTTGCATGGTGTTGTGATGAAAGTCAAATGATATGATTTCAGAGAAAATGTTTTCAGTTTGGAAATCATAGCATTATGGCAACTTGACAGCTAATAGGAAAAAAACCTGGAATTTTATGTCAGACAATGCAAGTTACACGTTTTTTATTTACTTGTGGACTTAAATGACTTAACATTTTTTTGTGTTACCTTTATTTATGTAAAATAAAGAAAAACCTAACACCTCCCTTATGAAGTTGTGGAGGAGTATGGATAATATATTTAAAATATAGGCTCTAGGGGGGTTGCTCAGCAATGTTAGCTTTTACCCTTTATTGAAGGAACCTGTGCTTTTTAAAGATTCTTTCTTTAGATACTAATCATTTGATGCATTTTATTTGGGTTCTTCATGAGTTTTTCTTGAGACTCAGTTCAGAACAAGGTGTGGGCCTCATTTATGTTTGCAGCCTTAACATCCTAGGACTTAATAAAACTCAAATATTTATTGAGTGGCTAAATGAAAAATTGAGTAGGAAAGTCAGATTCCTTGCCTGAGAGACTTTAAAAGACTAGATGACCATCACAGCAGTTAGCTGAGACGGTTGGAAGAAGACATAGTCATTAAAGGTAAAGTGTGGAAGCCATATGCAGACTGTGAAACTCATTTTGCTCAGAGGAGCACGTGCAGCATTCTGGAAGGCACAAGGAGCATTTTGTGATTTCTGGTCCAAAGATTTATTGCATTAAATACACTAAGATAAAAATCTGTGGGCTTCCTAAAGACTAAAGTATATGCATAACAGCAAAATAAACGTCTGAGTAACCAGTCAGCTCCCCTGTGCATAAAAGCAAAATAAACTCCTGAGTAACCTGTTAGCTCCCCTCTCCTTGGGGCCTACTTCTCTTTGGCATTATTGTTGTTCAGTCACTCAGTCGTGTCCGACTCTTTGTGACCCCATGGACTTGAGCACGACAGGTTTCCCTGTCCTTAATCATCTCCTGGAGCTTGCTCAAACTCATGTCCACTGAGTTGGTTATATCAACCAACCATCTCCTCCTTTGTTGTCCCCATCTCTCCTGCCTTCAGTCTTTCCCACCAGGGTCTTTTCTTATGAGTTGGCTCCTTGCATCAGGTGGCAAAAGTATTAGAGCGTCACCTTTAGCATCAGTCCTTTCAATGAATATTCAGGTTTGATTTCCTTTACAATTGACTGGTTGGATCTCCTTGCAGTCCACGGGACTCTCATGCGTCTTCTCCATTACCACAGTTCAAAAGCATCAATACTTCGGTGCTCAGCCTTCTTTATGGCCCAGCTCTCACATCCGTACATGACTACTGGAAAAACCACAGCTTTGACTAGACAGGCCTTTGTCGGGAAAGTAATGTTTCTGCTTTTTAATATGCTGTCTAGGTTGGTCATAGCTTTTCTTCCAAGGAGCAAGCGTCTTTTAATTTCATAACTGCAGTCACCATCTGCAGTGATTTTGGAGCCCAAGAAAATGAAGTCTGTCACTGTTTCCATTGTTTCCTCATCTATTTTCCATGGAGTGATGGGACTGGATGCCATGATCATTTTTTTTTTGAATGCTGAGTTTTAAGCCAGCTTATTCACTCTCCTCTTTCACCCTCATCAAGAGGCTCTTTAGTTCCTCTTGGCTTTCTTCTATAAGGGTGGTGTTGTCTGCCTATCTGAGGTTATTGGTATTTTTCCCGGCAATCTTGTTTCCAGCTTATGCTTCATCCAGCCGAGCATTTTGCATGATGTACTCTGCACAGACGTAAATAAACAGGGTGAAAAATATATAGCCTTGACATACTCCTTTCCCAGTTTTGAACCAGTCTGTTTTAATGTCTGGTTCTAACTGTTGCTTCTTGACCTGCATCAGGCAGGTAAGGTGGTCTGATATTCCCATTTCTTTAAGAATTTTCCACAGTTTGTTGTGATCCACACAAAGGCTTTAGCATAGTCAGTGAAACAGAAATCGATGTTTTCTGGAATTCGCTTGCTTTTTCTATGATTCAACAGATGTTGGCAATTTGAAGTCTGGTTCCTCTGCCTTTTCTAAATTCAGCTTGAACATCTGGAAGTTCTTGGTTCATGTACTATTGAAACCTAGCTTGGAGAATTTTGAGCATTACTTTGCTTGCATGTGAAATGGGTGCAATTATGTGGTAGTTTGAACATTCTTTGGCATTGCCCTTCTTTGGGATTGGAATGAAAACACATTTTCCACTCCTGTGACCACTGCTGAGTTTTCCAAATTTGCTGCCATATTGAGTGCAGCATTTTAACACCATCATCTTTTAGCATATTGGGAAACACAGAAGCCTGCTGTGTATGCACAGCTAACTTGTTTCTGAAGGAGCTCTCGCTCAGCCTCGTGTGCTTCCACATGGTGCTCCAGCTCTGCAGTGTGGCAGCAGGGTGGTTGTCACCCCAAAAATCTGGGCATAGTTCTTTCTGTGGAAGGCTGAGCCCTAAGAATTCACCTTGTGCATGAGTGCTAAGTCGCTTCAGTCCTGTCTGACTTTTTGCAACTCTATGGACTGTAGCCCACCAGGCTCCTCTGTCCATGGGTGTTTCCAGGCAAGAATGCTGGAATGAGTTGCCACGCCCTCCTCCAAGGGATTTTCCTGATTCAGAGATTGAACCCACATCTCTTAAATCTTCTGTATTGGCAGGCAGATTCTTTACCACTAGAGCCACCTGGGAAACCCATGAATTAGCCTCAGCAAAGGAGCAGATGTGGGGCTGATACCTTCTCTCTCTATTCACCTGTCCTTTTACCTTTCATGATGCCTTAATCCAGGTTGCATGGGTTTAATTTTTCAGAGTACTAAAAATTGGGAAAACCAATTCTCAAATCTTATTCCTCTTTATTTGAGTTCATAGCACTCTCAAATTCCCTCCTTCTCATCTCTGCTCTTTAGGTTATCTATTATTGCATAACAAAGTCCTCCAAAACCTTGTGGCTTAAAGTGACTTATTTTATTCACAATTTTGTGGGTGAGGGCTTTAGAAAGGATTCAGTTGGGACGCTCATCTGTGATTGTACATGATTCACTTCTAAGATGGCTTCTTACCTCACATGTCTGGCTCCTCTGTACCCATTATCTCTCTCTCTCTCTCTCCATGTACAGCTCACTTTTCAGAACCTTCGGCATCTTCAGTTTTCTTCGCAGCATGACAGTCTCAAGGTAGTCAGCTTCTTCCCTCAGACCTAGTGTTCTAGAGGAAAGGAAGTAGAAGCTACTGTTTCTCAAGACCTAAACTCAGAAACTGGTACATCCTGACTTATGCCCTATTCTATTTGTGATACAGGTCACAGGACCAGAGCCAAGAGAAAGAAATACAGATCTCATTTCTAGATGGACAAGTGGTGAAAAATATGGAAGCTTTCTCTATCCACACATTTACCATTTTAACTTCTGAAAATCCTAAACTGCAGAATAGCTAGGAGTTCCTTCTCCTTTCCTCAGTAATACTTTTAGCAAAGTTTGAGTTATTCATCCAAGTCTGGTTATGAGTTGTACACTTGCCTTTTTATCCTCCTGATTGTCCAGCAGGTAAATATTGAAACAGATACATAGGCACAACTTCCCAAGGCATACCGTACTTTTCTAAGAAAGTACAATTTAAATTTATAAGAAGGACAAAATACTTTCATGACATCCTCCATAATTTACAAGGCTTTACTTTCACAATGGAATTATTATTTCATATTTTCATGTGAAACATTTCATGTTACTTTCCTTAATCCTGCCTTCATCTCCACTTTGCCTATTTTTTTATATTCTGTCAGTTTGAGAAGAAATTACACCTTTGCTAAACCAAATATATCTCACTATCCAGCCCTTTAGGAAAAAGAAAAAGAGAAAGGGAAGAAATAGACCCCCAAAACTTTGGAATAACTATAAAAGAGATTTAATTAGATGACTAAAGTCTCTTCTTGTATCTGTTTTGGAAAGAGAGACATGATTTTGCCCTTTGGTTACATAAAATTTAGCATGTGTAGTCAGTCGTGTCTTACTCTTTGCAACCCCATGGACTATAGTCCACCAGACTCCTCTGACCTTGGGATTTTCTAGGTAAGAATACTGGAGTGGGCTGCCATTTCCTCCCAGGGGATCTTCCCAGGCCAGGGATCAAGTCCACATCACCTGCATCTCCTGCAATGACAGGTAGATTCTTTACTACTGAGCCACCTGGGAAGCCCAGACATGTACACACTGCTATATTTAAAATGGATAACTAGCTAGGACCTACTGTATAGCACATGGACCTCTGCTCAATGTTACGTGGTAGCCTGGATGGGAGAAGAGTATGGGGGAGAATAGATACAAGTATATGAATGACTGAGTGCCTTCCTGCTCACCTGAAATTATTACAACCTTGTTAATCAGCTACATAACCAATAGAAAGTAAAAAGTTTTTAAAAAGATAAATTTTAAAAGTCAAAATCGATATTCTCCCCCAATTTATGTATCAATTAAATAAAATTGGCTACAAATAGATAAAACACATAAAAGCATAGCTACCATATCTCAGGTTAAGGAAGAAAGAGTTGTTGTACCTCAGTCATTGTTCTACCCCTTCACTGTCCATCTTTCCTTTTCTAAAGTGGCCTCTGTGGACCATTGAGAAGATCTAAAATTTAGCAAAATGCATTTCACTCCCCTCATGAAGTGGAAGAACTTGAAATCTAATTTGAGAAAATGATTTCCTAATAATAAGTACTCAGAGCTACCAATGTTTAGTGATTAACCTGAGCCAGTCACTCTTCTAAGGCTTGGCATGGTTTAGAGCATCTAATTTCCACATCAGCTCTGTCATGTAGACTCTCTCATTATCTTCATCTTACAGATGACGAAACTGAAGTCAGACAGCTTACATGATTAGAAGCAAATCCAAGACTAGAACTTGGGTCTTCTTAACCAGTCCAAGGATCTTGACACTAACAGTTCTGCCTCTTTCAGAAACACTTTGAAAATCTTCCTGCAATTAAAGCTGAATTTGAGGATCAACAAAAGCATACTATTCATTTTCAGTGCTCTGTTGTCTTAGGTTCTTTTCAGGAGTTAACCTGTCCTTTAGTGATCTGCAAAGCTTAAAGCCTGGACAGTCCCACATGTCCTCCTGATTTAATCAAAGCTCCAGGATGCTATAGGCCATGTCTATAGAAGTTGCCTCACATTTGGCCATTACAGGGAACTTGGGGTGTGAAAGCTCCTGAACAACAGTTGTGAAGAGAAGAGTTGATAGTGCCTTTCCAGTATCTGTGTGCAGAATCAGATTTGTGTACCATCTGTGAGAATGAGATAAATTTTCTTTTTTTTTCCTTTTTATTTCTATTTCTCTAGGGGCAGAAACTGTGCCTACAACTATATTTTGATGTTCCCCTTGAGTGCTGCAGAACTGGAATACATATTTGTTTAACTAGTGGTTAAACTGGCAGCAGCATCTCTCTAATGAAGTGTCCTAAAACCAAACGGCCTGTCCCCTCCTCCCTCCCCAGGTTGCCTTGCTATTAATGGTACAGGGGCCAGCTGAAGAGTGATGGGAACAGCTGTCTGAAAATTGCTGTTAAGGGGTAGACAAGAGGTCTAGGGTGTCTGAATGACCTACCAATTGGATAATCCACTTGTGGTTAATTGAGAACAAGGTTCAATTAACACATTTGTACACTGTTCAACTGAAAAATTCCAAGAAGTTTAAAATAATAAAGACATTATGCAAGCTGAATGCTTGCTATATGACTGTGTTTCTGAGTGAGTGAAATTGTTTACTTTGTGTTAATATGAGGAAGAGTGATTAACTTTCTTATCTGAAGTCGGATGAGTAGCTGGGAAGATGATGGTGTTTGAAAGGCTATGCTGAGTGGAGTCATGAAGTTTACTCAACCTTAATTTAAAACAGAAGGTTCAGATCTTGTGAATTCTGACACATGCATATAAGGAAAGAAGGAAACACACTTTTTAAATACCACTATTTTAGGTAGTATAAAGTCTTTAGCTCAAACTTATAAAGCCCAATTTAGATGATGATTCTGTCTCCTGGGATGGCCTATAAAAGTATTTGTTCAACATTTTAAGATCCTCAAATTGAAAGTGCTGTGTAAATACTGGGCCAGATTAGCTCGCCATGTGTCTCCCTATGTGCACAGAGCTTTCACTGACTTCAGTGGGTAGAATGTGGTGGGAGAATCTGGCTCATTATTAGTTTTCCTATTTTGATTTGATCAACTGTTGTCAATTACAGACATTGGTAATTACCCACAGAAAAGGAGAGGAGGGAGAAAAAAACTTGCTATCATAATATTTATCTTATCAGTTATGGTATTTTCCTATATTGAAAAAAATATTGTGGTGAATTGTGTAACACAGCAAGTACTGATTTTTACAGTGCCCTTGACTTAAGAGTATTTTTATACAGATTTTTTTGAATTTCTCAAATAAAATACCCATGATTATATACAGTAGCTCTGCTTTACTTATCACTGTTCCCTGTTAATCCCCCTTTTCACCCCTTGTTCCCACTCAGATTTGACCTTTAGATTCTGTTCCCACTTCTAACATCATGTTTGAGACTACTGATGTCCAAAACCCTTTCTGTGATAATGAAAATGTTTTATAACTACACTGCCCAGTGCAGTAGACAAGAGCCATGTGTGGCTATTAAGCACCCACACTGTAGCTTGTGTGATTGGAAAACTGAATTTTTAATTTAATTTTAATTAATTTAAATCTAAATAGCCACATGCAGCTAGTGGTTACCATATTTCAGTGCTGTCCAAACTCATATGCCTTAATTATTGTGATAACCTATTGACTCCTCTACTTACTGGCAGGACATTTGTCTTCAGCCTCTCCTCTACAACAGAAATTAATCATCTTTAAATTCTGCTTTCATCAGGACATTCCCTACCCAGAAAGGTATGGTGGTTTCATTCAGTCTATCTACCACAGTAATCTGTATAGTAAAATTTGCCTTAAGTCTGACTGCCCATCAGAATCACTTGAGGACACAATTTAGGGCATATAACCATTAGGTCCAAGACAAAGCCTAGGAAGCTGATTCTGATATAGCCAACTTTAAAAATAACTGGCTTTGATATCTCTACTCCTCTTCATATCCTCTCTGTCTTTTTAAATGTATCTATGAACACATCTTACCTGGAGACCTGCAATATTCTTTGAACTTTTATCCCTATCGCTTTTCTGTCATTCCTCCCATCCTCATATCCACATTCCATTCTCCAAATAACAGCTGAAGTGATCATCTTAAAAGTTATAATAGAACAGGTTATTCTGATAGTTCAAATCCTCCACAGCATCTGGATTACCTATATAATAAAATGAAAAAAAAAAATGTTCATGCTCTACAAGGCCTACATAGTATGCTTCTCCTTTACTGTCTAAGACTTATTAAAAATGAACACACACATACACACATTTCCTCTTGCTTACAACTAACATTTTCCTTCTTTGAATACATATGCATTAGGTTTCTTCCCATCTCAAAGCCTTCGACTTGATGTTTTCTCTGCTTGGACCATCCTGCCCTGGGATCTTCAAAAGGCCACTCTCACTCTTCACATGTCAACTACCATATCACCCCAGAAAGATAATCCTTGTGCACACTATCTGCTGCCTGTATCCCATCTTAATCACTCTGTACATAGCATCTTTTCATATTTGCAAGCACTTATTATTTCATATATTACATTTGATTAGTTTTTGTGTGTATTACTTATCTACTACTACTAGAAAACAGGTCCCATAAGAACAGATATTTTATTTTTCTTGTTTTAATGCTCAGTTTTTAAAATCACAATCATCTTTTTCACTCATATTGTCCTTAACCTTCTCCTCAAACACAGAGGTTTACAAACTCTAGTTTACAGACCAGCTGCATCAGCATTACCTGAAACATGTTTGAAAGATAATTCTGTGACTCTACCCCAGACCCACTGAATCAGAAACTCTGGGGTGGGGCCCAGTAGTCAGCATTTTAGCAAGCCCTCCAGGTGATTGTGGTGATGTTGAGGTTTGTGAGCACACATATCATAACACATATGTCATAAAATTCAGCAATTAATTTTCATATCACCATCTATTTCATGGAAGTTAACTTTCCTTTCTAGAGTAACATTATTTGAAGATGCTTTCTGTGAAATATTTTCTTAATTTCTGTGAGACCAGGACACATCATATCCTATTATATGTAGTCAAGGCGTTCAATAGAGTACTATGTGCTTTATATCAGAAGCATATTTCATTTTAACTAGTTCAAGTTGTTGTTTTTGTCCCCATATAGGTTCTTTCCTGGTTGACTTTTTATGTGTGCTTGTGACAGTATATTAAAAGTTCCCAAGAATATTTTTTAACTTATATGTTGGGTTATATGTTTCTATAGACATTACATTCTGGTCTGAGAATGTGAAATGCATAACTTGTGCTGCTGCTTTACATTTGTTGAGCATGTCAGAAAGGGCTCAATAAATAATTGAATGGTTGCATGTGCTTTCAGTCACCTTTGGGGCATCTTAATGAAATTTGCTAATGTGTGGGACAAGATAAAAGTAATTATCCTAGTTTCAGTATTGTGCTCTAGCTGGCCACACATAGTGAGGAGAAAGTGGAGAATTTATTGCAGTCTAGTGGGTTTAACTTCTAAAAGAAATGAGAGAAGGAAAAGAGTCTGGAAGAGAGAGACAATACAAAGTAATACACTATGCTATCATACTCCTTTATATATTGCTTTTTCCTCTTTAATGCTTATTTGGTTGTGGATCAGTTAGAATCCTACATTGGCAAAGAGCAGCTTAAACCAAAGGGAGAATTTATTGGCTCATTTACATGAAAAACCCAGGGATATCCCACTTAAGGGCCTGCTTGACACAATGGCTCAGATGGTGTTATCTATCAATTTTTCTGCATCTTTTACTTCTGCTTTCCTCCATGTTAACTAAATTTCCAGGCTTCACACAGTGACAAGATGATTACCCTTAGCTTCTGGTCTAATTTTTCCTTAATATACCATCAGCAGAGACGAGATGTTTGCTTTTCCCAAAGTTAAAACAAAAATCCTTGTCCTTACTGTAGTTGGTTTCAGTTCAGCCATGTGCCTACTTTTGAAGCATTTATTATGGATAAGAGCTTAACATGGATTTAGTTAGTGAAAGTGAAAGTGTTAGTCACTTAGCTGTGTTTGACTCTTTGAAACCCCATGGACTGTAGCCTGCCAGGCGCCTCTGTCCATGCAATTCCCCAGGCAAGAATACTGGAGTGGGTTGCCATTCCCTTCTCCAAGAACATCTTCCCAACCCAGGGATTGAACCCAGGTCTCTTGCTTTGCAGGCAAATTCTTTACCAGCTGAGTCACCAGAGAAGCTCACTATGGATTTAGTTGCCCAAGAACAAATAATATACTCATATCTGGACTAGTGAATAGAATCAGTTTCATCCCCCCAAAATTTTAAACTATGGGGAAGGAGTGGTATTCAAGAGGAACTTTGGAAAATTAGTATCAGAAGAATAGAATAGATTTTAGGAAACCAAAATGAATATGTAAATAAATAAGCAAACAAATATATATCTTCAGAGTTTGAATATGCAGTTTTAAATTCAAAATTATTTTCTCTTAGAATGTTAGTGATATTACTTCTTTCTCTTTACAAATAGGATTGGTAATGAGAAGTCTGATTTACTTTGATTTTTATTGCCTCAAGTATAAGAGTTTACTATCATATCTAGAACATTTTAGGCTGTTTTTCTTTAACCAAGGGCCTACTCTACACTTTATAGACCTTATCATATTGACTGGAAATTTTAAAAAAAATATATATATAGTTTTTAGCTCAGGGAATTTTCCTCTGTCTTTAATTGGCTATTTTATTTCTTCCATTCTCTCTGTTTTCTCTAGCCTTTTAATATAACTCAGTATAATAGGAAGGTAAATTTCTGGATTGATACTCTATTTCTCTGAACTTTTCTCTCATAATTTTGGCATCATTCTATATTTGTGCTATATTCTGGAAGTATGGCACAATTAAATCATCCCACTTATTTATTTATTCTTCAGTCATGCCTTTTCTGTCATTCTGTTGCTATGTCTACATCTATGGAGGAATTTATTTTTATTATTATTTTAACAATTTTAGCAAATACATTTCATTTCCAGAGTATAAAACTGGTTATTTTTAAAAAGTATTATTAATATCCTATAATTAGTATTCTTTGGACATTTACAATTAGGAAGAGATATTTACTCCCATCCTAAATAGAGCATGTCAGATAATATATAGGATCAAGGTGGTTTTTGATTAGTTTAGCCATAAGAGAGTAAGAATGCAAAGAAAAATAAATAAATGAAATCCCACAGAACAATGAATAGTTCTTGGCAGAGAAGTTCTTGGCAAAAAGGCATGACTTTTTTCATCCCTAGGGGAGCTGTGGGAGAGAAGTTCATGATAGATGAGTATAAGGAGTAATCAGCTAAACTTTTAACAAACTGTTATTAGTCATGTGTAGTCACATGAATGGTGGATAATAACCATCCACAGCCAGAGGCGAGTCTGTACCCAGCTACCAGCTCTTTTCTGAGTCTTCAACAGGTGCATGGATTATATGCTAAAGATTAGGGGCAGAGCACGTTTGAGGCATTTGGGCATGTAGAGTTTTACCAAGTGCAAGGCAATGTCCCCTTAAAGGGTGAATGTAAAACATGAGAGCTGGGAGAAATCCCTCCAGGGTAATTTGTACCTTCATCAAGTGCTGAAAACTGGGAGGAGGGCAGTAGAGCAAAGAACAATTTCACAAGATGTAGAAAGAGACTTCTCATGGTTTGGAAAGCTTACAAATAAGCAATAGAGCACAGAGAGATCACCAAAGGTTCAGATCCCAAATCTCAATAAATGGATACACCCAATCTTTTCCTCAAAACATCGGAAACCAGAGGTAAACTGCGTCTAAATAAACCGCAGCAAAACTCAGCTTCACTTCAACTACAGACTAAAGGCACTCAGCACTCAACACAGGCCTGACAGAGAAAAGGACATGCTGTATACTGGAAGTAATTTTATTTCTTTAATTTCTATTGTGCTTTATTTTTATCACAAATAGCTTGTATTTAATCAAAAGTTATAAGATACACAAAGAAGCAGGAAAATATGACCCATGAAAGAGAGGAAATAGTCAATACATAGCAGCATATCCAGAGATAGGCCAGCTGTTGTAATTATCAGACAGAAACATTTAAAAAGCTGAATATAGATATTAGGGTCTAGAAAACAAAATAGACAACATATGAGAAGAGTTGGTAATATCACTAGAAAATAAAAATATAAAAAGTGAAATATACATACACATTCATCAGAAATGAGCCATACATTGATGCCATCAACAGATTGGGCAGATGAGAGGAAAGAATCAGTGACTTTGAATATAGGTCACTAGAAAATTTCTAAATAAACATTAAAATTATTAAAAGAGGAACAGAGCATCTAATATCTGTATACGGAGTAGAAAAATATGTATTCAGAGTCACAGAAGGAGAAAAGATTAATAATGGAGCAGAGGAAATATTTTAAGGTATAATGGCTGAGAATTTCCATAATTAATAAAGCTTAACTCATATATCCAAAAAGTTCAACAAATCCCAAGCATAATAAATACAAAGAAAACAATATGCAACCTCACTATAGTCAAACTGCTATAAACCAAGAATAAAAGGAAAATGTGAAGAGCAATTAGAGAAGGAAAAGCAAGCTACATGCAGGAGAAAAATGATATCAATGACAGCTGGGTCCCTATCTCAAACAATGGAGACCAGAATAAAATGAAATAACATCTTTAAAGTGTTAAAAATTAAACTGTCAGCACAAAATGGTGTATTCAGCAAAAAATCCTTCAAAAATAAAGATAGGATAAATAGATTTTTCAGGCAGACAAAAGCTGAAAGAAATTTTTCAACATATTTTCTCTAAAAGAAAAAATAAAGTTTTTCTTGTTATAAGGAAATGTTGTGGGAATGAACGTCCAGAGGTTTATGGAAACCTCTGGTTTATGGTATGTTGTTTAGATACACGTGTAACAATCTGGATTTGTGAATTAAAGTCTGAAGTAGGGGAAGGAGCAGTCTTGGAATTGACTTCTTAACCTGTGGGATCTGACACTGTCTCTAAGTAAATAATGTCAAAACAGAGTTAAATCATTGGACACACAGTCAGTGTCTGAGAAATACTTGATGTGGGAAATCCTCATCATCTTTGGTGATCAGAGGTATCAGAATTGCAGTATTCTGTGAGTAATAGGAAGAGTATTAGAGCAGAGGAGAAACACAGGAGGAATGCTTTCCCTCCAACAAAATTCAGGTAGCAAAACTTGATGAAACTAAAAGGACAAATAGAACACATCCACCCTGGTGGCTCAGTTGGAAAAAGAACTACCTGCAATGCAGGACATGACTTCTCTGGATCAGGAAGATCCCCTGGAGTATGAAATGGCAACCTACTCAAGTATTTTTCTTATAAAATCCCATGGACAGAGGAGCCTGGGAGGCTATACTCCATGGAGATGTAAAAGTCAGACACAACTTAGAGACTAAACTACAGCCACAATGTAATTAGAGATTTGAACACCTCTCTAGCAGTAACTGCTAGAATGAATAGTTAAGAAAAAGGAGTAAGCTTACACACTATAAACTATTTCCAGCAACTTGACTTAATTGGTATTTATTGGACACTGCACCCAACAACTACAGAATACCCATTCTTTACAATTGTAAATGCAACATTCACTAAGAAAGAGCATATGCTGAATACCAAAATACATTTTAATACATATCAAAGGACTGAAATTATATATAGTTATTCTTTGACTAGTATGGAATTAAGTTAGAAAGCAATAATGGTGAGTTACCTGCAAATGCCAAATATTTTCAGTTTAGAAAATATACATTCAGTAATCTATGGATTAAAGAAGAAATTTAAAGAAAAATAGAAAATATTCAAAAATATTTCAAATGGAATTAAAATGAAAACTCAACACATCAAAATTTATGAGATGTTGCTATTGTGAAACCATTACTTAGGGGAATATTTATAGATTTAAGTGTAAAAGAAGAAAGGCCTAAAATTACCAAGAAAGTTAAACTTAAAGATACTAGAAAAAAGAAACAAATGAAATCCAAAATAAATGAAAGAAAAATATAAAAATTAAGAGCAGAAATTAATGAAACAGAAACAGACAAGTAAATATGGTTCTTTATTGTCACTAGTATAATTGGTAAACTTGTGGTAAGATTGATTATAAAAAGGGGAAATACAAAATACACATAGGAGGAATAAAAAAAGGAGACATCACTACAGTTCCTACAATTTAGTACAGTTGAATCAAGAAGAAATATAAAATATGAGTAGTTAAATATGCTATAAAGAAGTTGAATTAATAATTTTAAAACTTTCCTCAAAGAAAATCCCAGGACAAAACAGCTTCACTGGCTAATTCTATCAAATATTTGAATTAATACGTATATAAATTTTGGAATATATAATCCCAAATTTACACAAACTCTGACAAAAAATAGAGTGGTCGATGGGAGCACTTGCTACCTTATCTTATGAAGCCAGCATTACCCTAATACCAGAACCTGATAAAGCTAGTACAAGAAAAGAAAATTTAGGCCTAATCTCCCTGTAATTATAGACATAAAAAATTATTATCAAAATATTAGCAAACTAAATCCAACATTATATAAATAGATAATATATTATGCCAGAGTAAATGTTACTTCAGAAATGCAAAGTTTAATGCTTTTTAAATGTTTAATTATATTTTATTTTAGTTTAATTTTCAGTCAACATAACTCATCACATTATAGGAACAAACAGAAAAATTATGATTATCTCAACAGAGGGGAGGCAGGAGAGGTTTGACCAATTCCGCACTCTTTCATAATATATAGTCTCAGCAAATGAGGACAACTAAATCTGATAAAGAACATCCTAAATCTGATAAAGAACATCCATTTTAAAAGTCTTTCAGATAACTTTATGCTTACTACTGGAATAGTAAATTTCTCCTCCCAAGATTGGGATTGAAATAAGAATATATGCTTTCACTGCATACAAAGACTTGATATTGTTAAGATATCCATTTTTTTCAAATTGATCTTTAGTTTTAAAGCAAGCTCACTTAAAATTCCAAGTTTTTCCTTCCTAGAAACTAACAATTTATTTCTAAATTTATATGGAAATGTTAAGAATCTAAACTACACCAAATAGTCTTGAAAAAGAAGAGTAAAGTGACAAAACCTAACATTATATATTTTCAGACTTACTATAAAGCTGCAATCATACAGACAATGTGGTATCGCTATTTGTATTTAAATAGAAAGCCCAGAAATGGACCCGTGTACACACAATTGATTGATTATTGAACAAGGTACCAAGTAACATATATTGCATACCCACTAGAATTGCTACAATAAAAATGATTGACAATACCAAATGCTGGCTGGGATGTGGGACAAACAGAAATATAATCCGTTGCAGGTTGGAGGGTAAAATTGTACAAACTTTTGAGAACTGTTTGGCTTTTTTTCAAATAGAGTTAAACTAGACTCAAATAGAGTCTATCTACCCTATGGCCCGAAATTCCATTCTTGCCCAAAAATACTTGTATAGGAATGTTCATAGCTGATCTATTCATAATAAGCCCCAAACTGGAAACAAGCCAAATGTCCTTCAACAGAAGAATAAATCAATGATACATAATTATACAACAGAATATTGTTTGCCGACTAAAAATGTGTACAACATAGATGAATGTCAAAAGCATTATTTTTTTAAAAGAATATATGCTTTTTGATTCTATTTATATGAAATCAGAAACATATGAAACTATTCTGTCATAATTTAAATTGGAATGTTGTCTAAGATGGGGAAATTGAGGGGTAAGGGACAAGAGACAACTTTTTGAGGTGATATATTTCAAATCTTATTTGGGAGTGTTAGTTATATAGTATATACAATTATCAAAATTCGTCACACTGAACTCCTAGGATCTAGGTATTTATTTATGTAAGTTATACCCCAATTTTGAAAATGTTTTCAGGGTCTCTTTTTTTTCTGTTAAGTTTGTCCCCTCAGGTGTTAATTTTTCTTAGTGTGGTGCATTTATTTCATGCAGTTGGTTTCCTTGAAATATTTTGTGATTGTGGTTGGATGTCATCTTTGACATCAGAGTCCCTATTTACCTGTATGTTGGTGTGGTTCTGTTTATTGTAGCCATCCTAGTTGCAGGGGAATGGTAAGGCATGTGTTGGTGGTGTGTAATAGCAGCTCATTATATCATCATTGAGACTTCCTTCTCCTCCTGACTGAGGATTCTGCCCTGCTGTGGTCCCTGCTCTGATACTCAATGCTGCAGCCTTTCAAAGATCTCTGCTGCTGCTGCTGGGATGTGTGTACATGTTTGTGGTGTGTGTGGTTGGGGGCAGGGGGCAACTGCTTCATCTGCTAAACTTCCCCAAACATGTCTGTACAATAAATCACTCTGATCATTGCCTCAGCTCTCTGGGCACAGAGCAACTCTGAAGCACCGTCTACCTTTTGTGGTAGTTTTCTTCTGTGTGTATTTATTTCAAACGCTCTCTCCATGTGGCAGGTATTTCCTAACATTTCTGGTCCAAATTTATCTCCCTTATGCTTTTCTAGTGCTGTAATGAACTTACAATGAAAGAAAATGGGTGTGTTTTCTGTCATTTGGGTTGGAGATTTGGGTTGGGACTTAGAGACAAACACATTTGCTCTGCTTGCCATCTTGATCCAATTTCCCAAGTCACTTTTAATTAGCAGCTGTGTTGCTGCTTCACATACTGATGTATCTTGGTGACTTTCATTATCCCCTTTATGTGGCCCTATTGATCTGGAAGTCACCTGGACTCTTGATATGTATAAAGTAGATATTTGACAAGTTCACAAAGGTTGATTATGGACTGATCTCTAAGGTACAGGCAGTTTTGAGGAAAGAGAAAATTACCTCAACATATGTGTGTTTGCGAGAAATGGGATTGCTTTTTCAGAATCTCTACCTAGAGATTCAGTTCTATAGAGAAGCAACCCTAAACTGAGAATGTAGGAGAGTCCTACTCAACATTGCTAAAATCTCCCTAAGCAACCTAGTCTCTGACTATTTATCGACCTAACACCTTAGGAGGCTGTGTCTGTAAATGAGGGATGTCTTTGTGCAATGAATTCAAGTGCTATTTGCTGAGGATACTATGACTTCCGTTTGACTTTCTCGCTGATAAAAGCAGATGGAAAAGGTTTTCTTTGGTTGTTTGCTTTCACATTAAAAACAAATACTTACTGCCAAAAACAAAGATTGAAATACTGCAGTTCCCCCTCACAGCTGTTATTTAGAGGTGGTCCAAGACTCTTTTTCAGAACATTAGATAATACAAATCCATAAGAAGTCAATGATGAAAACAGCATTTACTAGTTTCTTCGTCCACCCTCTCTTTGTACACAGGTGGTTTATAATGTCAGGAGCTGATATGATATTGAATTCATGAAAGGTACAATTCTATTTACAAATTTTTCACGTTACAGAGCAGGAAACTGAATGAAGCACAGAATAGTCAGGCAACTGAGATTTATTCTCAAAAGAATATAGAGAAGATTTTGTGAAAATTTAAGGTTTCCGCAATGTCATTTAAAGGAAGACTGTACTTTGGTTATTATAATAAATTGGCATTAAATCAGTTATTTTTGTCAAGCAGATTTCAGTGCTGTATTTACAACCTCCAAAAAGTAATATAACAGACTCTTCTGATTTTATAAAGACAAATATTCATTGTAAATCATTCTCAAGAGTTTACTTTTTATTATTTTGTAAATTAATTTTTTTTGGAGTATAATTGGTCCATAATGCTATGCTAGACTCTGTTACAGAGCAAAGTGAATCAGTTACACATACGTGTATACTCATTCTTTTCTAGATTCCCCTCCTATATAGGTCACCACAGTGCCCTGAATAGAGTTTCTGTGCTGTCCAGTGGGTTCCTTCAGGTATCTACTTTATACATAGTATGTGTATATGTCAATTTCAATCTCCCAATTTATCCCTCCCCACTTTTCCCTTAACAGATTTTATTTTTGTTTAACAACTTAGCTTTAAAATATACTTTAATAGACAATATGTGTTAATATGGATGAAATTTTGTCCCTTTTACTGGAAAACTTTATTTTTCTCTTTTCTATTGTAAATTATAGTGCAACCAATGTCTTCGCAAGTAAATATACTAGCGTTATGTTCTGATTATTAGCTAGGAGTTGCTTTCACAGAAGGAAAATGAACATCTAAGAAAGGGATTATATAAATGATCTAGTTGTTACTACTATCTCCTAAATGATTTCCAGTATTCTACTGGTCTGAGGAACTGGGTATTTCTTTATTCCTTCATCAATCCTAATGACATTTACCTGGAAGTTGAAAGAATGACCATTCTTCCATCAGGTATATATGGATAGTTGTGTTCATTATTGGAACTTCCAAACAATTTCCCTAGATCCATTTGTTTGATTTAAATACTTTTTTTAGGCTCCTGGTAATTATAATCAAATTATTTCTAGAAATGTTCCTCAAATTTAAACTCCCACCAGTGTTATTGTAACTATTATTGGATATTATGATGTTTTTAGAAATTTAATAATTTAACATTTTAAAAGATTCCATTTGTACTCTCATTTTAATTTTCATTTGTTTATAAAAAATTCATCAACCCTTTGTATTTTTCTTTTGTGAATAGACATTTATGTGATTCATCCTTTTATGCTTAAATGGTTTATCTTTATTGATATTCAGTTTATATTAGTTAAAAACAAACTGGCACAAGATTTTTCCATCTTTGTTAAAAATGTTCTAATTTGAAATATTTTAAAAAATTGTTTTATATTGTTTTATGAAATTTTTATATATACTTTTGTGACATGACATGAGTGTTTACTCAGTCATGTTCAACTCTTTGCTATCCCATAGACTGCAGTCTGCCAGGCTACTCTGTCCATAGGATTTTCCAGGCAAGAATACAGGAGTGGGTTGCCATTTCCTACTCCAGGAGATCTTGTCTACCCAGGGTAGTCAAGTGTATTAATTTTATTTTTGATTGCTTTTAATCTTAGATAGCATTTCAAATTATAAAATTTTTAGTGTCGTCTTTTTCATACTATAGATATTGCTGATATCAATTAAGTGTTCTGTGCTTAAGTATAATAAGTATGTTCAGATGTACAACTTTAATTTTTATCTCTAGTTTCTTTCTTCAAAGAATATCCTATTACACATTGTTGTTAACAGTTAACTTCCTTTAAATACAATTTAAAAATATTTTATATGCAATTATCATTAAGTAGTAATTAATGATCCTCACACAATTTTTAAAGACTTGGTAAGATTCTTTTCCCATCCTCTATCTCTGGCCCCAGGATTTTGTCATGTCAAAAGACAGGCCATCCCAGATCAGTTTTATTAATATCTTAGGACTCCCTAAGTTCTAAGTTATTTAGTTTGAAGTTACTAGGCTAGTTTTAACAAGCAGCTATGAAGGTTAAGTTGTAGGTGTTAAATTGTTTTTTGTTCAGAGTAAATAGGATGCTATCCATTTTGCATTTCAAGCAAACTGTAGCCCATTTGTCCCATAGATCTGTCATCAAACACAGCTAAGATTTCAGCTTTAACTTATCTAAATATAGGCTTACTGTGAGTGACAAGATCCTGATAAATGGCATTCTCTGCCACCCTCTTTGAAATTGTTTCTACTAGGATGACTCATGGCTTTTCTTTGCCCTAGAAAAAGTTTAATTACACCAGGGACTTCATTGAGTAAAAGCTTCATTGACAGATCAGCTGCTACCCTGATGACTTGGATTGTTATTCTGCTGTCTGGAGATCACATAGTATTTACTTTTTAAACACTGACCATTCAAAGGGAATTTCAACTAGATTTTTCTGCAGTCTGACGCTGTCAGTTGGAAAGACAATTGAGAATTCAGAAATATAGATAGAGATATCTTGGTGTCTTGGTTAGATCCCACCAAGAATAATAAATCCTAAGAATTCTCAAAACAAAGAAAATGTATTTTTTTCTCTTTCTTTTATTTTGTGTCTGTATAAGATGAGAGATTTTCACTAAAATTACAATGGTTATTTGTTCATGATGTATGTAAGACGAATCATTATGCTGTACACCTTAAACTTTTACATTGCTTTATATCAATTATATTGCAATAAATCTGGAAGAAAAATAAAGAGCTTTGATATTTTGCTAGATCATAAATTTTTGGAAGAATAAAAAACAAAGCTTTACTTTTTTATCTTAGTCACCTAATGAAAGCATACACAAACAGAGCTTTGATGTATTTGGCAGTGTAATTATGACACCTTGAAATATGGATCTTATTAAGGAAACTGGATCCTTTGGTTCTATTGATGACAACTCTGCTGTATAAATTTACATATATAGGTTCTTGTTCAAAAGGCTACCTAGTAGCTAGAAATGGTGGTGAAGTCTCCATTCTAGCCTTCAGTGCAGGTATCTGTTGTAAAGTGATGTTTCTTTGCCTTGCCTGTCACATCCTCATTTCCCACTTGGAGCCTCATGCATTTTGAGTGTATGCTAAGCTGAAAAGTGATTTCAGGGAGGAGGATTATGTTTCTCCTTAGCATGTTTTCAGAGAGGTCAGAATCCTTTCTTCCCCACAGATGGGGAACACAGGAGGCTTCTTGTTGATAGGTTTTATGATTGATAAGGCTAGTACTGCCTCACTTACTCTAGTATTTTCATGGGTGGGAAAAGGTTCAGGGAGCAGGTTAAAAAATCATGTAAATCTTTCAGCAAGAAAACTGTCCTCTCCTTTAATCTGTCTTGATGGTTACTTCCCCGTCAGCTCCTCACTTTCTGTTCCAGTGTTCTTGAAGGATTAACTGTTCTCACTTTTGAAAACCAGAGATGTAGAATCAATCATGTTCCAGATTTTACTGTTTCCTTTTGGCTTTTATAAATCAATTCAAGTGGGTAGAGATACATGCTGGATTCTTTATTATATGTCTATTACTATTATCTTCCTTTTTCTTCTGATTTTAAGAGAAATTAAAATTAGAAAAAGAAGTCATAGGCCCCTCCTATAAGTGCCATGGGCTCCAGGCATTGTACCTAATGAATAAGTAGACCTGGCCCTCATCCATCTGACCTAGCACATTGCTCTTTTTTCCATCATTTAGTTTGTAGCCTTTGCCTAGGGACAAGCCCAGACTTTGCTCAATCCTGCAAACCATTTCATGTGGAATGTTGCTATGACAATCAGCTGCCAACTGATGCTATATTTTCACTGGGAAAGACCACCCAGAACCATGGCTCTGCTACCTAACTAAACACTGTGACTTCCTATGAACCTCTAGTGCCTCAACCAGCCCTTAAATCCAACCCCCTTGGATTCTTACTTAGGTCTGCAGTACATTTGAGTCATGTTAGCTCTGTTACTTCTACCACTAAATTATTTTTCAAAGGGGCTAGTCCTACAGACAGTCTCTCTTGAGCCTGACTTTCTTCCCTCCTTCTTTTCACTGGTATTGTAGCATGCCCTACTGAGGAAGCCAACAGTTACTGACTGCTGGCAAGATGATGCTAAAACAAGTAGGCTATCATGAGTACAATTTATATCTTAAAAACAATTTTATCCTTCTTTGTGGTAATTTAAGCCTGAAGTAGAGCCTACTGTTCTCTTCTACTTTACTTCTTAACTTCCTGTGATTGTGGTTTTCATTCTGTCTGTCTTCTGATGGATAAGGATAAGAGGTTTATGGAAGCTTCCTGAATCCTTTGTTCTGTGAGCAGGCAAGACTATATGTTAAGTTGTTAGGCTAGGGCTTTTCATGGGAAAGTTCCCTTTTCTGCAGTTGCAGTTAGGTGTGTATTCTGTGGGTTTGTTTCCTTCTGGTTATGTTTCCTTCTGAGATTCCAAAACTCCCCACAGACCTACCTGTGAGAGGGTTTCCTACTGTGTGGAAACTTCTCCTCCTTCATGACTCCCTCCAAAGGACAGGTCTCTGTCCCTCACTCTTTTGTCTCTCTTTTATGTTTTAGCCTACCTCCTTTCAAAGAGAATGGGCTGCCTTTCTGGGTGTGTGGTGTCCTCTGCCAGTGTTCAGATGTTGTTTTGTGGAAGTTGTTCAGCATTCAAATGATCTTTTGATGACTCTGTGGGTGAGAAAGTGGTCTCCCTACCTATTCCTCCACCACCTTGGCAGCATTCTGCCATTTGAGTGCAGAGTTTTAAAGAATAGCAAGGAGAGATAAGAAAGCCTTCATCGCCGATAAAGGAAAACAATAGAATAGGAAAGACTAAAGATAGTGTCAAGAAAATTAGAGATACCAGTGGAATATTTCATGCAAAGATGGGCTCAATAAAGGACAGAAATGGTATGGACCTAACAGAAGCAGAAGATATTATGAAGAGGTGGCAAGAATACACAGAACTGCACAAAAAAGATCTTCATGACCCAGATAATCACGATGGTGGGATCACCAACCTAGAGCCAGACATTCTGGAATGTGAAGTCAAGTGGGCCTTAGGAACAAAGCTAGTGGAGGTGATGGAATTCCAGGTGAGCTATTTCAAATCCTAAAAGATGATGCTGTGAAAGTGTTGCACTCTATCTGCCAGCAAATTTGGAAAACTCAGCAGTGGCCACAGGACTGGAAAAGTATGGTTTTCATTCCAATCCCAAAGAAAGGCAATGCCAAAGAATGTTCAAACTACTCCACAATTGCACTCATCTCACATGCTAGTAAAGTAATGCTCAAAATTCTCCAAGCCGGGCTTCAAGAGTACATGAACAGTGAACTTCCAGATGTTCAAGCTGGATTAAGAAAAGTCATGGGAACCAGAGATCAAATTGCCAACATCCACGGGATCATCAAAAAAGCAAGAGCATTCCAGAAAAACAACTACTTCTGCTTTATTGACTATGCCAAAGGCTTTCACTGTGTGGATGACAATAAACTGTGGAAAGTTCTTCAAGAGATGGGAATACCAGACCACCTTACCTACCTCCTGAGAACTGTGTATGCAGGTCAAGAAGCAACAGTTAGGACTGAACATGGAACAACAGACTGATTCCAAATCAGGGAAGGAGTGTCAAGGATGTATATTGTCACCTGGCTTCTTTAACTTCTATGAAGAGTACATCATGTGAAATGCCAGGCTGGATGAAGCACAAGCTGGAATCACGATTGCCAGGAAAAATATCAATAACCTCTGATAGACAGGTGATACCACCCTTATGGAAGAAAGCAAAGAAGAACTAAAGAGCCTCTTGATGAAAGTGAAAGAGCAGAGTGAAAAAAATGGCTTAAAACTCAACATTCAAAAGACTAAGATCATGGCATCCAGTTCCATCACTTCAGGCAAATAGATAGGGAAACAATGGAAATAGTAAAAGACTTTATTTTGGGGGGCTGCAAAATCACTGCAGATGGTGATTGCAGCCATGAAATTAAAAGACAGTTGCTCCTTGTAAGAAAAGCTAGACAACCTAGACAGCATATTAAAAAGCAGAGATTTTACTCTGCCAACATAGGTCCATCTAGTCAAAGCTATGGTTTTTCCAGTAGTCATGTATGGATGTGAGAGTTGGATGATAAAGAAAGCTGAGCACCACAGAATTGATGCCTTTGAATTGTGGTGTTGGTGAAGACTCTTGAGAGTTCCTTGGACTGCAAGAGGATCCAACCAGTCAATCCTAAAGGAAATCATCCCTGAATATTCATTGGAAGGACTGATGCTAAAGCTGAAACTCCAATACTTTGGCCACCTGATGTGAAGAACTGACTCATTTGAAAAGACCCTGATGCTAGGCAAGATCAAAGGCAGGAGCAGAAGGGGATGACAGAGCATTAGATGGTTGGATGGCATCACCAACACGATGGGCATGAGTTTGAGTAGGCTCTGGGAGTTGGTGATGGACAGGGAGGCCTGGCGTGCTGCGATTCATGGGGTCTCAAAGAGTCGGACATGACTGAGCAACTGAACTGAACTGAACTGAACTGAAGTTCCTGTAGAGTTGTTTACTTCACTTGTGGCCACATTTGTTCATGCAATGAATTCCCAAACAATGAAGGCCTTCTTTGTGCCAGCTTTGCCATGTGCTACCTTGTTCTCCACAGATACTAAGAGAGTGGCATGAAATTTAGAACTTCATAACTGTTTCTATTGTTGTTTGGTCTTCTGTTTTTGATTATGGCAATAATACATGCTTTTAAAAAATACTCAAAATTGTAGCTAAGTATAATGATGCATTGGAAGGACTGATGCTGAAGCTGAAACTCCAATATTTTGGCCACCTTATGCAAAGAGTTGACTCATTGGAAAAGACCCTGATGCTGGGAGGGATTGGAGGCAGGAGGAGAAGGGGACGACAGAGGATGAGATGGCTGGATGGCATCACCGACTCGATGGACATGAGTTTGAGTAAACTCTGGAAGTTGGTGATGGACAGGGAGGCCTGGCATGCTGCGATTCATGGGGTCGCAAAGAGTCGGACACGACTGAGCAACTGAACTGAACTGAACTGATTACAATTCAGAGTGAGAGTGTTGTATTGCCTCCCTATTTCCACCGGTTATATTTCTCCAAAGGTAATAGTCTTCAATCTTCTGTCTTGTCTTTTTTTTCTGTTGCTTTCAAAATTTTGGACTCCTTGTCATCCACATATTCTAAGAGAATGACATTGAATTTAGAGCTGAGACATTTTTTTCCCTGCAGCTTTTGTGGCACTACTTTAACATTTTTCTGAATTTTTCATTTCCCTTTGTAAGAGTTTCTCCTTTCTATTGTGCTCTCAAATTTTGTCCTTGAGATTTCTGTTTGTGGTTTGTCTCTTCTTGTTCAGTGCTTTCAATCTGTCTTTGAGTTGGAGGACATGGGAAGTTGCACTTAAAAATATGCTACCTCTAATGTTTTGGAAAGAACTTTTTCTTCATTTTTATATATCTCCATTTTACAAGCCTGAGAGCGTTATAACTCTAATGGTGTGTCTTTGTATATCAAAATGTGTTTATCAACCTTTATCCAAAGATCTCAAATATTTTACCTGTTTTCTGTCATGTAATTTCCAGATAAATCTCCATCTGGCAGCTGAGGAGTCATTCCATTGTACACAGAAAGTGAAAATGAAGTCACTCAGTCATGTCCGACTCTTCACGACCCCATGGATTGTAGCCTACCAGGCTTCTCTGTCCATGGAATTTTCCAGGCAAGAATATTGGAGTGGGTTGCCATTTCCTTCTCCAGGAGATCTTCCCAACCCAGGGATTGAACCCAGGTCTCCTGCATTGTAGGCAGAGACTTTACCATCTGAGCCACCAGGGAAGTCCATTGTACATACAGGGGGTACTGATGTCTTTCGTCTGCCTTGGCAGACACAGCTCCCTTCATCCTCTTCACACTGCCCTTGTCCCAGGGGCTGACTTGAATGGACACAGCAAAAGCAAGTGCCTATTAGCTTTTGGTGGGGTTTGACCAGTGGAGCCCCAGGAATTTGGAGAGGAGTAACGGGAGGTTGGGGCTTCCCTGGTGGCTCAGATGGTAAAGCGTCTGTCTGTAATGCAGGAGACCCGGGTTTGATCCCTGGGTTGGGAAGATTCCCTGGAGAAGGAAATGGCAGCCCACTCCAGTATTCTTGCCTGGAAAATCCCATGGACAGCGGAGCCTGGCAGGCTACCTTCCATGGGGTCGCAAAGAGTCGGACATGACTGAGCAAAACCTGCTCCAACGGGAGGTTGATGTGCTTATTCCCTAACATCCTCCCCTGTCAGATTGCTGTGTGTTGGCTGTTTCCCTCTACTGAAGGCTCCATACACTGGCATGTAGCTTATACCACAAGGGTCTCCCTCAAAGCACTAGTCATTTGTTCTTTCCCAGCCCCTTCTGGCCTGGGATTTGTAAGCATGGATGCAAACCCAAAAATGTTTCACTTCTCTGTGGCTTTTCCTAGGCAATTCCTACACAGTCATAAATTGTTCCTTTATTGTGTGTTAAAATGTGTGTTAGCTGCTTAGTTGTGTCTGACTCTTTGCGACTCCATGGACTGTAGCCTGTTAGGCTCCTTTGTCCATGGAATTCTTCAGGCAAGAATACTGGAGTGAGTTGCCATTTCCTTCTACAGGGAATCTTCCCAACCCGGGGATTGAACCCTGGTCTCTTGCATTGCAGGCAGATTCTTTTACCACTGAACCACCAGTGGTAATTAATTAATTAAATTAATTATTCAAAGAAAATGTGCCTTTTTTTTTTCCCTGTTGGGGCCACAAATGATGTGTCTAAAATCTCTTAAAGTTATTCAGGAGGTAAAATCAAAAGACGTTTCGTCCTTAGAAGGAAAGCTATGACAAAACTAGACAGCATATTAAAAAACAGAGACATCACTTTCCTGACAAAGTTCTGCATAGTCAAAGCTGTGGTTTCTCCAGTAGTCATATACAAATGTGAGCATTGGACCATAAAGAAGGCTGAGTGCTGAAGAACTGATTCATTTGAATTATGGTAGTAGAGGAGACTCTTGAGAGTTTCTTGGGCTGCAAGGAGACCAAATCAGTTAATCCTAAAGGAATTCAACCCTGAATATTCATTTGAAGGACTGATGCTGAAGCTGAAGCTCCAATTCTTTGGCCACCTGATGCAAAGAGTCAACTCATTGGAAAATACTCTGATGCTAGGAAAGATTGAAGGCAAAAGGAGAAGGGTACAACAGAGGTTGAGATGGTTAGATAGCATTACCAACTCAGTGGATGTGAATTTTAGTGAACTCTGGGAGACAGTGGAGGACAGAGGAGCCTGGCACTCTACTGTCCATGGGGTCACAAAGAGTTGGAGATAGTAACTAAAACAACAGCAAATTCTTTAGAGTATCCTTTTTCTCACAACATAGATTAGGCTTGCTATTTATTTAAAATTCTCTAACTATGATTGTTGTCATAGTCTGCTTCCTGAATTCTCTGCCATGAACAGCATTTTATATGGACTATGGTGATGTAGGTGGTGAGAGGAAGATTTTACCCTCTGTTTACTTCAGAACATCTTTTCTTTGCTGGAATCTGAGGTGAAAACAGCTCTCTTATTACAAAATTCCAGAAAATTTCCTATGTAACACACTAAATATCTTTCTGGCAAGACCGTCTCAGGGTGTAACTACTACCTTACACCAAGGTAGAGCCAGCTAAAACAGCATCTGAAATAGGGAAGCCTCCTATGACATGGACCCTGACAATCTGGTCCCATTCACCTATTGTAATTAACGCATTTCTCTCTCTCTCTCTTTTTTTTTTTCTGCATAGAGCTTGGGATGGGGAAGACACTGTTGTCTCCTCCCATTTACAAGGAAAAAAATGTGCCATATTTTGGATTTTTTATTTAACAACAGAGACAACTTTGCACATTAAAGTTTTCTACCAAAAGCTCTTTAATTTGAATGGAATTTAAATACTTCTTCTCACATGTCCCATGATTTTTTTAAATCACTGATAGGTTTTTGCATTTAAATCAGATTCAATTATGAAAATACCTTTTCCCTTCCATGAATAAGAGAAGCCTCTGCTAACTATTTGTTTGGAAAGAAACTTGAAAGAGATTATCTTTATATACTTATTTATATTGTATATTATACACTCATACATTTATTTATTTATGCATTTATATAGAATTGAATCTTCTTATAAAGTGTGTTAATGAACTGGCTGATCAGTAATCACATTTCCAGATGGAAGGTTTATGGCTAAAGAAATATTTGCTCTCATGTTCAAGAGACCTCCACATGTCCCTGCAGCCCTTATAGTGACTTCATGCATAAATGGGATAACCTTTAGTTGATTAAAATATTTCATTAGTCTGAACATATCTCTCCTTGACCTTGTCTAATAATGAAGGTATTAATTTCTTTCCTTAGATCCTTCATTCATGAACACAGGGATAGTCAATAAATTATATGATTTGGAGGAATGCAGTGGAAGAAATTTTTAATTCTTTATGGCACACAAAGCAGTGTTGCTTTTTCTAATTGTCATGGCCTTCTTTCCTGTGACATTCAGAACTAAGCTTTAGGCAGCATAGGGTATTGATATTTAGTGAGACATATTCCACATCAGTGTTATTTCTTTACATCGGTAGACCACCAAATCCTGTTTTCACATGAGCTGTGAGCTAAGGATAGTTTTACATATTTTTAAACCAAAATAAAAATAATATTTTATCATTATCATTGTTTACTCACTAAATTGTGCCTGACTCTTTTGCAACCCCTTGGGCTATAGCCCGCCAGGCTGCTATGTCCATAGGATTTCACAGGCAAGAATACTGGAGTGAGCTGCTATTTCCTTCTCCAGGAGATCTTCCCAAATCAGGGATGGAACCCACATCTCCTGCTTTGCAATGGATTCTTTACCACTGAGCCACCTGGGAATCCTAATATTTTATTACATGTGAAAATAATATGAAATTCAAGTTTCTGTGTTCATATATAGGTTGTTTATTTATTTAAACTTTTTATTTTGTATTGGGGTATAGCCAATTAGCAATGTTGTGATCATTTCAGGTGAACAGTGAGGGGACTCATCTATAAACATATATGCATCCATTCTCTCTCAAACCCCCCTCCCATCCAGGCTGCCAAATAACATGGAACAGAGTTCCCTGTGCTATACACTAGGTCCTTGTTGGTTATCCATCTTTAAAAAAAAAAATTGTTTGTTTTTTAATTGAAGGATAATTGCTTTACAGAATTTTGTTGTTTCCTCTCAAACATCAACATGAATCAGCCATAGGTATACATATGTCTGCTGCCTCTTGAACCTCCCTCCCATCTACCTCTCTATTCCACCCCTTTAAGTTAATACAGAGCCCCTGTTTGAGTTGAGACATACAGTAAATTCCCATTGGCTATCTATTTTACATATGGTAATGTAAGTTTCCAAGTTACTCTCTCCATACATCTCACCCTCTCCTCCCCCTTCCTGTGTCCATGTCTGTTCTCTATGTCTGTTTCTGCATTGCTGCCTTACCAATAAATTCATCTATTCATCTTTAGAGATTCCATATATATATATTCCATGTATATGCACTAGTATATGATATTTATTTCTTTCTGACTTACTCACTCTGTATAGTAGGCTCTAGGTTCATCCACCTCATTAGAACTGACTCAAATGCATTACTTTTAATGACTGAGTAATATTCCATTGTATATATGTACCACAACTTCTTTATGCATTCATCTGTTGATGGACATCTAGGTTGCTCTCATATTCTAGTTATTGCAAATAGTGCTGCAATGAACATTGGGGTACATGTGTCTTTCCCAATTCTGGTTTCTTCAGAGCATATGCCTAGGAGTGGGATTGCTGGGTCATGTGATGATTTTATTTCTAGTTTTTTATGGAATATCCATACCATCTCCCATAGTGGCTGTATCAATCTACATTCCCACCAACAGTGCTAGAGGGTTCTCTTTTCTCTATACCCTCTCCAGCATTTACTGTTTGTAGACTTTTTGATGATGACCATTCTTACTGGTGTGAGGTGATATCTCATTGTAGTTTTGATTTGCATTTCTTTAATAATGAATGATGTTGAGCATCTTTTTATGTGTTTCTTGTCTTCTATGGAGAAATGTCTGTTTAGGTCTTTTTCCCCCACTTTTTGATTGGCTTGTTTGTTTTTCTGGTATTTAGTTGTATGAGCTGCTTGTAAATTTTGGAAATTAATCCTTTGTCAGTTGTTTCATTTGCTATTATTTTCTTTCATTCTGAGGATTGTCTTTTCACCTTGCTTGTAGTTTCCTTCACTGTGAAAAAGCTTTGAAGTTTAATAAGGACCCACTTGTTTACTTTAGCTTTTTTTCCATTACTCTAGGAGGTGTGTCATAGAGGATCTTGCTTTGATTTATATCATCGACTGTTCTGCCTCTGTTTTCCTCTAAGAGTTTTATAGTTTCTGGTCTTACATTTTTGTCTTTAATCCATTTTGAGTTTATCTTTGTGTATGCTATTAGGAAGTGTTCTAATTTCATTCTTTTACATGTAGCTGTCCAGTTTTCTCAGAACCACTAATTGAAGAGGCTGTCTTTGTCCCATTGTATGTTCTTGCCTCCTTTGTCAAAAATAAGATACCCTTTTTTGGTGTGTGGGTTTATTTCTGGGCTTTTTATCTTGTTCCATTGTTCTATATTTCTGTTTTTGTGCCAGTACCATACTGTCCTGATGATTGTAGCTTTGTAGTGTAATCTGAAGTCAGGAAGATTGATTGCTCCAGCTCCATTCTTCTTTCTCAAGACTGCTTTGGCTATTTGGGGTCTTTTGTGTTTCCATATGAATTGCGAACTTTTTTGTTCTAGTTCTGTGAAAAATGTCATTGGTAATTTGATGGGGATCGCTTTGAATCTATAGATTGCATTTAGTAGAATAATCATTTTCACAGTATTGATTCTTCCTACCCAGGAACATGGACTATCTCTCCATCTGTTTATGTCATCTGATTTCTTTCATCAGTGTCTTATAATTTTCTGTATGCAGTTCTTTTTTCTCCTTAGGTAGGTTTATTTCTAGATATTTTATTATTTTTGCTGCAATGGTGAATGGGATTGATTCCTTAATTTCTCTTTTGATTTTTCACTGTTAGTATATAGAAATGCAAGTGATTTCTGTTATTGATTTTGCATCCTGAGTCTTTGCTAAATTCACTGATTAGTTATACTAATTTTCTGATAGTATCTTTATGATTTTCTATGTATAGTATCATGTCATCCACAAACAGTGAGAATTTTACTTCTTCTTTTCCAACCTGGATTCCTTTTATATCTTTTTCTTCTCTGATTGCTGTGGCTAGGACTTCCAAAACCATGTTGAATAATACTGGTGAAAGTAGACACCCTTGTCTTGTTCCTGGTCTTAGGGGGATTTCTATTTTTCACCATTGAGAATAATGTTTGCGGTGCACGTATCATATATGGCATTTACTATGTTGAGGTAGGTTCTTTCTATGCTCATTTTTAAAGAGTTTTAATCATAAATGGGTGCTGAATTTTGTCAAAAAGGCTTTTTCTACATCTATTGAGATTATCATATGGTTTTTACCTTTCAATTTCCTAATACAGTGTATCACATTGATTGATTTGGGTATATTGAAGAATCCTTGCATCCCTGGAATAAACCCAACTTGATCATGGTGTGTGAGCTTCTTAATGTGTTGTTGAATTCTGTTTGCTAGAGTTTTGTTGAGGATTTTTGCATCTATGTTTATCAGTGATATTGGCCTGCAGTTTTCCTTTTTGTGTGTTGTCTTTGTCTGGTTTTGGTATCAGGGTGATGGTGGCCTCATAGAATGAGTTTGGAATTGGAATACAATCACATTCATCCATTACATGCCCATAGCTGCTTTCATGATACAATGGCAAAATTGAGTAGTTGTGACAGAGGCTGCAAAGTGTAAAAAATCTCTGGCTCTCTACAGAATTTTACTGACTCCAGCTTTGGATAGCTAAGTATGCTTAAAATAATAACCCTACTGAAAAACTTAACCCTCTTGGTAATTACTGAATCCATGATTTTCAAATCATCCACGTGTAGGATTTTTACTACTAGAGGACAAGAGGCATGCTGGTATTTCTCCCACCATGAGGGCCATAGCTGGGAAGATGATAAAATCCTGTGAAATTGTTTAGAGTTCATGTTATTGTTTGGTTATCAAGTATAGCCTGTGGCATGGCTCCTTGTATTTGACAGTGCTTCTGAATATCTTCAAAACTTTATATAGGATCTTTTACTGGCTTCAAAGTGGAACAACAGCAAGAAAGGGAGCTAAACCATTGTTTGCTTCAGATGAAGTTGATTGCACCATGTGCTGTATGGAGTAGTGACTACTGTGGTATAGACACCACTACCACCCAAGTCCATTTTCTGGGTGAAAGATAAAGTAATCAATGGCTATCGTGTGAATATATTTTCCCTCATCTTTGCACTCAAAGTGGGCACCAGCAAGTATGAGAACAGGTGTTTCAATTATGATCTTATCCAGGACACTTGATTCTTGATGGACAATTGCACACAATATCTTTCTTTGTTTTTTTTCTCTTTGCAATCTAGTTCCCAGCAGGAAATTTACTGAGCTGCCAACTTGTGATCATCTAATTGACTCAGAAAGAATCTGAATGAGTTTCTAAATATTCAACTGAAATCAATTGTGACTGTCTTTATTTTAGGCCCCAGGCAGATTGAAATTGAGACAATAAATGGAAACACCTCATTCTGAAAGAATGAAAGTTTGCAGCTTCACAGTGAGCATCACGTACACACACTCACATATACACTCATGTGCATACACATACACACAGTTATAAAGTTTTACATTCAGGAAGAATGCATGACTGTATATATATTTGGCATCTTAAATCTCTGGCTTTCTGAGATCCATGATTGCAACAATCTAGGAGAACATTTAATTCAATAGAAGGAAATATTGAGAACTGTTGGCAGTAGTAGGGAGCTATGGATAACATATAGCTTAATGTTGTCATGTTTTACCCTGTGAGTTTCTACCCCAAAATCTTGAGACTCTCATTTTTTTTTGGACTCTATTTTCCATTTTACTCATGAAAAAAGTTTTCCCCAAGGTTCATCTATTCATGCACATTTTATGTTTAAATGTTTTCATTAAATTCCAATTTGTGTGAAATAGAAACAACAAGAATTTCAAACAGCATTGTTATGGGTTTAGTAGCCCATCTGCCATTCTATCCTCTTTTCCTAACAGTTAGAGAAGAAGCAACTGTGAGAATAAACAAAGTGTTTAACACCACCTCTCAATGTTAGAATTCTAACTACGAAGCTGAACCTTCAGGAAGGAGGGATCTGAATGTTCAGTTTTACTGTGCTATGTAATCATGATGAGCACTATTAGAAACTGTGATTAGAGGTGAAGCATCGTAGCATAAATCCCAGTGAACATCCCATTATTAAACAAACACTCCATGAGCTATTGTTTTCGGGGGGAGGTTTAATGGTGTGACCAGAAGTCTTCCGGTGCAGGGCGGAGAAAGACCTATTTCGTTTCAGATTCTTACAAAGGAGGTTCTCTTTCCAGCAATGAGTCCAACAAACCCAAGCCCTGTCCCTCCAAAAGGAAGAGAGGAGACTGAGGAGCTATAAGAACACAGACAAGGACAACAGTCTGATTACATACAGAGAAAAGGTCTTTCTGACTCAAGCAGGAAGCTGGCATTTGGCAAACCACGTTGGAGGGAGGAATATCAGTATGGAACAATTCAAGACAAAGCTTGAAGGAGCTTTGTGCCCAGGCCTAGTTTATGCCCTTAGACAGATAAAAGCCAAATGGAATGGAGAACTGTAGGGGACCCACGAAAAATAGAATTTGAAAAATGAACGAAACAGGGGTTTGTTTGCACGCTGGACCAGACACACTGGCTAAGGGGTATTTTCAGATGCAGCTCACTGGAAGTTGATACCATTCTATTGCTTAATGTCCATAGCTGTGTGTGGTTATGCTAAGTTGTGTGCCGTGTGTTTAGTCGCTAAGTTGTGTCTGACTCTTTATGACCTCACGGACAGTAGCCTGCCAGGCTCCTTTGTCCATGGAGTTTTACAGGCAAGAATACTGGGGTGGGTTGCCATTTCCTTCTCCAGGGGATCTTCCGGACCCAGGGATCAAACCAAATCTCTTGCATCTCATGCATTGGCAAGAGGATTCATTACTACTCCACCACCTGGGAAACCCTATGCTAAGTTAAATGTATTCAAAATGAAAGATATTTTTTCTTTGACAATAATAGGATGTTAGTGTTAATAATTGTTAATAAGAAAGTATTAAGACTATGTATAGACTATGTATTCTTAAGTGAAGAATATGGGAATATTCTAAACATTCTTTTCCACTGTCTTCAAGATGACTGCACCACAGAATCTGCCTCCAGTCCCATCACAGATATTGTAGGTGACAAACAAAGCAAACCAAAACCACTGTATTTATTTATTTATTATTAATTTTTATTGGAGTACAGTTGCTTTGCAATGTTGTATTAGTTTCTGCTGTACAGTGAAGTGAATCAACTATATGTGTACATATATCCCCTCTTTTTTGAATTTCCTTCTCGTTCAGGTCACCACAGAGCATTGAATAGAGTTCCCTTTGCTATACGGTAGGTTCTCATTAGTTATCTATTTTATACACTGGTAGGCTGCAGTCCATGGGATCGCTAAGAGTCCGACACGGCTGAGCGACTTTACTTTCATGTTTCTCTTTCATGCATTGGAGAAGGAAATGGCAACCCACTCCAGTGTTCTTGCCTGGAGAATCCCAGGGATGGGGGAGCCTGGTGGGCTGCCGTCTATGGGGTCTCACAGAGTTGGACACGACTGAAGTGACTTAGCAGCAGCAGCAGGGTATATATGCCAATCTCAACCTCCCAATTCATCCTACCAGCCTTCCCCATTTTGTATCCATACGTTTGTTTTCCATGTGTCTGTCTCTATTTCTTCTTTGTAAATAAGTTCATCTGAGACATTTTTCTAGATTCCACATATAAGTGATATTATATGACATTTGACTCCCTCTTTCTGACTTACTTCACTCTATATGACAGTCAATCCACATCTCTGGAAATGGCCCAAATTTGTTCTTTTATCTGGTTAAGTAATATTCCATTGCATATATATACCCCATCTTCTTTAGCCATT
This sequence comes from Cervus canadensis, assembly GCF_019320065.1. NCBI lineage: Eukaryota > Metazoa > Chordata > Mammalia > Artiodactyla > Cervidae > Cervus > Cervus canadensis. The sequence goes on along the minus strand of NC_057400.1, from coordinate 28,188,236 downwards.
CCTCTGTTGATGAACATTTAGGTTGTTTTCATGTCTTGGCTATTGTAAATAGTACTGCAATGAATATTGGGGTACATGTATCTTTTTTTCTTTGGGTATATACCTATGAGTAGGATTGCTCAGTCATATGTAGTTCTACTTTTAGTTTTTTAAGGAACTTTTATATTGTTCTACATAGTAGCTGTATCAATTTACACTCCCACCAACAGTGTAAGAGGATTACCTTTTCTCTACACCCTCTCTAGTATTTATTGTTTGTAGGTTTTTGATGATGGCCATAACTGGTGTGAGGTGATACCTCATTGTAGTTTTGATTTGCATTTCTCTAATGGTTAGTGAAAATGAGCATCTTTTCCTGTGTTTATTGGCAATCTGTATGTCTTCTTTTGGAGAAAAAATAGGTCTTCAGCCTAGGGCTGATTGCTCATTTTTTTTATATTGAACTGCATGAGATGTCTGTATATTTTGGAGGTTAACCCCATGTCAGTTGCTTCATTGGCAAATATTTTCTCACATCCTGAGGGTTGTCTTTTTGTCTTATGTTTCCTTTGCCATGCAAAAGCTTTTAAGTTTAACTAGTTCCCATTTGTAATTTTTGTTTTTATTTTCATTACTCTAGGAGGTGGTCAGAAATGATCTGACTGCAATTTATGCAGTGTTCTGCATATGTGTTCTTGTTTTAGAGTCTTATAGCATCTGGTCTTTTGTGTATGGTGTTATGGAGTATTCTAGTTTCATTCTTTTACATGTGACTTTCCAGTTTTAACCACCACTACTTATTAAAGAAGCTGTCTTTACTCCATTATATATTCTTGCCTATTTTGTCATAGATTAGGTAGCCATAGGTATGTGGGTTTATCTCTGGGCTTTCCATCCTGTTCCACTGATCCATATTTCTGTTTCTGTATCAATACCATACTGTCTTAATTACTGTAGCTTTGTAGTATAGTCTGAAGTCAGGGAGCTTGATTACTCCACCTTTGTTCTTCTTTCTTAAGATTGTTTTGGCTATCTGGGTCTTTTGTATTTTCATGCAAATTGTAAAGTTTTTTGCTCTAATTCTGTGAAAAGTGACTTTGGTTATTTGATAGGGAATTGTATTGAATCTATAGATTGTTTTGAGTAGTATAGTCATTTTCACAATATTGAGTCTTCCAATCCAATAACATGTTACATCCCTCCATCCAGAATGTAGGCATAGAGGAAAAAATTTAACACAGTAAAGGCCATATATAAAAATTTTTTTTTAAAAAATAAAGGCCATATATAACAAGCCCACAGCAAACATCATTCTCAGTGGTGAAAAACTAGAGCATTTCCTCTAAGATTAGGAAAATACATGGATGTACGCTCTCACCATTGCTGTTAAACATAGTTTTGGAAGTCCTAACCATGGCAGTCAGATGATAAAAAAGAAATAAAGGGAATCCAAATTGGAAAAAAAGTAAATCTGTCACTGTTTGCTGATGACATGATTCTTTACATGGAAAATCCTAAAGATGCTACCAGAAAACTACTAGAGCTCATCAATGAATTTGGTAAAGTTGCAGGATACAAAATTAATGCACAGAAATCATTTGCATTCCTATACACTAACAATAAGAGATCAGAAAGAGAAATTAAAGAAATAATTTCATTTACTATTTCAATAAAAAAAATACCTAGAAATAAGCCCATCCAATGAGGCAAAAGACAACCTGTACTCAGAAAACTATAAGATACTGATGAAAGAAATCAAAGATGATACAAAGAGGTGGCAAGATATAAAATACACATGTATTTAAAAGAGGGTCTTAGGTATCTGAATATCTTTTTGTGTAAACAGCATCCCATGAGAAGGCAACATCATGGATGGGAAACAGTTTGGCCCTAGAGTAAGGCAGAGGCAAATTTTAAAAACTGGCTCTTTTCATTATCCATGACTCTCAGCAAGGAGCTAGGCCTCTCTTGAAAATAAACAAAGATAATTCTGTCATTTTTGAGTTCTTCAGCATAATCTCAAAAATGGCAGAATGATCTCTCTTCATTTCCAAGGCAAACCATTCAATATCACAGTAATCCAAGTCTATGCCCCAACCAGTAATGTTGAAGAAGCTGAAGTTGAACAGTTCTATGAAGACTTACAAGACCTTCTAGAACTGACATGCAAAAAAGATGTCCTTTTCATCATAGGGGACTGGAATGCAAACGTAGGAAGTCAAGAGATACCTGGAATAACAGGCAAATTTGGCCTTGGGGTACAAAATGAACCATGGCAAAGGCTAACAGAGTTTGGCCAAGAGAACATGCTGGTCATAGCAAACACCCTCTTCCAACAACACAAGAGAAGACTCTCCACATGGACATCACCAGATGGTCAATAGCGAAATCAAATTGATTATATTTTTTGCAGCCAAGATGGAGAAGCTCTGTACAGTCAGCAAAAATAAGACCAGAAGCTGACTGTGGCTCAGATCATGAACTCCTTGTTGCAAAATTAAGACTTAAATTGAAGAAAGTAGGGAAAACCACTAGACCATTCAGGTATGACTTAAATCAAATCCCTTATGATTATACAGTGGAAGTGACAAATAGATTCAAGGGATTAGATCTTACAGACAGAGTGCCTGAAGAACTATAAATGGAGGTTCATGACATTGTACAGGAGGCAGTGATCAAGACCATCCCCAAGAAAAAGAAATGCAAAAAGGCAAGATGGTTGAGGAGGCCTTACAAATAGCTGAGAAAAGAAGAGAATTGAAAGACAAAGGAGAAAAGGAAAGATATACCCATTTGCATACAGAGTCACAAAGAATAGCAAGGAGAGATGAGAAAGCCTTCCTCAGTGATCAATGTAAAGAAATAGAGGAAAACAATAGAATGAGAAAGACTAGAAATCTCTTCAACAAAATTCAAGATGCCAAGGGAATATTTCATTCAAGGATGGACACAATAAAGGACAGAAATGGTATGGACCCAACAGAAGCAAAAGATATTAAGAAGAGGTGGCAAGAATACACAGAAGAACTGTACAAAAAAGATCTTCATGACCCAGATAATCATGATGGTGTGATCACTCACCAAGAGCCAGACATCCTGGAATGTGAAGTCAATGGGTCTTAGGAAGCATCACTATGAACAAAGCTAGTAGAGGTGATGGAATTCCAGTTGAACTATTTCAAATCCTAAAAGATGATGCTGTGAAAGTGTTGCACTCAATATACCAGCAAATTTGGAAAACGCAGTAGTGGCCATAGGACTGGAAAATGTCAGTTTTTATTCCAATCCCAAAGAAAGGCAATACCAACGAATGCTAAAACTACCACACAATTTCACTCATCTCACACGCTAGCTTCCTTGATAGCTCAGTTGGTAAAGAATCCACCTGCAATGCAGGAGACCCCGGTTCGATTCCTGGGTTGGGAATATCTTCTGGAGAATGGATAGGCTACCCACTCCAGTATTCTTGGGCTTCCCTTGTGGCTCAGCTGGTAAAGAATCCACCTGCAATGTGGGAGACCTGTGTTCGATCCCATGGTTGGGAAGATCCCCTGGAGATGGGAAAGGCTACCCACTCCAATATTCTGGCCTGGAGAATTCCATGGACTGTATAGTCTATCGGGTCGGAAAGAGTCGGACATGACTGACTTTCACTTTCACACGCTAGCGAAGTAATGCTCAAAATTCTCCAAGCCAGGTTTCAACAGTATGTGAACAGTGAACTTCCAGATATTCAAGCTGGGTTTGGAAAGACAAAGGTACCAGAGATCAAATTGCCAACATCCATTGGATCATTAAAAAATCAAGAACGTTCCAGAAAAACATCTACTTCTGCTTTATTGACAACATCAAAGCCTTTGACTGTGTGGATCACAACAAACTGTGGAAAATTCTTCAAGAGATGGGAATACCAGACCACCTTACCTGCCTCTTGAGAAATGTGTACGCAGGTCAAGAAGCAACAGTTAGAACCGGACATGGAACAACAAACTGATTCCAAACTGGGGAAGGAGTATGTCAAGGCTGTATATTGTCACTCTGCTTATTTAACTTCTGTGCAGAGTGCATCATGTGAAATGCCAGGTTGGATGAAATACAAGGTGGAATTAAGATTGCCAGGAGAAATATCAATAACCTCAGATAAGCAGGTGAGGTGAGATAAGCACCCTTATGGCAGAAAGTGAAGAAGAACAAAAGAGCCTCTTGAAGAAAGTGAAAGAGGAGAGTGAAAAAGGTGGCTTAAAACTCAACATTCAAAAAAACTAAGATCATGGCATCTGGTCCCAGCACTTGATGGTAAATAAATGGGGAAACAATGGAAATAGTGACAGACTTTATTTTGGGGGGCTGCAAAATCACTGCAGATAGTGACTGCAGCCATGAATTTAAAAGACACTTGCTGCTTGGAAGAAAAGCTATGACCAACCTAGACAGCATAGTAAAAAGCAGAGACATTACTCTGCCAACAAAGGTCTGTCTTGTCAAAGCTATGTTTTTTCCAGTAGTGATGTATGGATGTGAGAGCTGGACTATAAAGAAAGCAGAAGAATTGATGCTTTTGAACTATGCTGTTGGAGAATACTCTTGAGAGTCCCTTGGACTTCATGGAGATCAAACCAGTCCATCCTAAAGGAAATCAATCCTGAATATTCATTGGAAGGACTGATGTTGAAGCTGAATCTCCAATACTTTGGCCACCTGATGTGAAGAACTGCATCAGGGTCTTTTCAAATGAGCAAGATTGAGGGCAAGAGGAGAAGGGGACAACAGAGAATGAGATTTTTGAATGGCATCACCAACTCATTGGACATGATTTTGCACAAGGTCCGAGAGTTGGTGATGGACAGGGAAGCCTGGCATGCTGCAGTCCTTGGATTGCAAAGAGGCACACATGATTGAGCAACTGAACTGAACTGTGGCCTCTCTAGATATCATCTCCTTATCTGCTAAAGGGAATGTACAGATTTCTTAGGACTGTCATAGCAAAGTACCATGACCTGGGTGGTTTAAAACTACAGAAATTTCTTATCACACAGTTTTAGAGAACAGAAGTCCAAATGTCAACAGGGCAAGTTCCTTCTGAGGAAACAGGGATAATCCATTCCAGGCCTGTCTCCTGGCTCCAGTGAGAGTTGACAATCCTTCACATTCCTTGGCATGTAGCTGCTTCACTTCAATCTCTCTCCCTGTCCTAGCACTACAGTCTCCCTATGTTTATGTCCCAATTTCTCTCTTCGTAAGGACACCAATCATGCTGGATTAAGGCGTACGCTAATGATTTCATCTTAACTTGATTATATTTGCAATGTGCCTATTTTCAAATAGGCTTCCCAGGTGGTACTAATGGTTAAGTGTTGCTTTTCAGTCACTCAATCATGTCTGACTCTATGTGACCCCATGGACTGTAGCACGCCAGGCTTACCTGTCCTTCACTAGCTCCTGGAGTTTACTTAAATTCATATCCATTAAGTCAATGATGACATCCAGCTATCTCATCCTCTGTCACCTCCTTCTCCTCCTGCCCTCAATCTTTCCCAGCATCAGGCTATTTTCCTGCAATGTAGCCATTGCAGGCTAAGAGATGCAGGTTCGATGCCTGGATTGAAAGATCCCCTGGAGGAGGGCATAGCAACCCACTCCAGTTTTCTTTCCTGGAGAATCCCATGGACAGGAGAGCCCATTGGGCTACAGTCTATAGGGTTGCAACGAGTTAGACATGACTAAACCAACTTAGCATGCATGCACATGTCATATTCATATAAGGTCATATTCAGAGTATGTGTGTACAGAGTAAGGGGTTCAGTATGGGTTTTATGGAATGCAATTCAACCTATAACAGGGGTAACAATCAAATACCTTTCTCATAGCACCAAGAGATGAATTAAATAAGTTAATAGCACAAAGACCACTGCAAACAGGTTTGTACCCATGGGGAGAAAAATCACTTTTTGGGCTCCCCAATATCCATCATGTATGACTTCATAAAAGAGTCAGTCTTTGGACCCTGTTGGCACCACTGGTTCTGCTACCACCAACTCTACTTGTTGTCTTGGCAAAATATTATTACCATGAATATTACTATAATGCAGTCCTAACTCTGCTTCTTCTGTGTTCAACCCTTTGTAAAGCCTGATGCCTGTCCATAAACTTTCTCTCTGTTCTAACTCTTCAAAGTTCTGCTTGGAAGTGGCATCGAGCTGGTATGAACTGGAAGTCTGAATGGCTCTGTGAACACAAAGACAGATGGCAGAATCCCCATTGGAATGTGTGGCCAGCACGTGGCTGCTGTTTGTTTTCCCTCTCAAGTAGTCAGCAGACACGCTGTGATTCTACTGCAGCTGCGGTGAGATTTACTTCCAGAACTTTTCCAGACGACGGGGCAGTGAAGAGCAGGCATTACCTGCACAGGCGAATTTCTAAACAGGAATAAGAGGATCTTCTAGTTTCCTGGGAATAGGATGTAGGCAGCAGGTCTCTCATGAATGAGTAGCCATATTTTAATTTGCAAGAGGGACTTGAAAACCAAGCCACGGCTTCTCATATAATTCTGACTCAATGTCTTCAGTGCTTTCCTGTCATCTGCAGGCTAATTCCCAAGTTTCTTTACATCTCTTGCAGTCTAGTTCACAATTTGGCCATTTTCACATTTATCTTGCTATTTCTTGCCTCTCATGCCACCAAATTTTCTGCATTTCTGATACATGTACAATTCCCCTAGAATGAAATTTCTACTTACTTCTCGCATAATTCCTGTCTTCTTAAAACCAGCTCAGGCTGCATCTCTCCCAGGCAGTCCTTTTCATGTACCAATCTGGGATCATTGGGCATCTATTTTATTATTTCTCAACTTATACTAAGGTTTTTCCATTTTTTGGTCTGTCTGGACAATATCTTTTTCAAGTCCTCAGGGTCTAAAAAGTAGTTAATATTCAATAGCTGTTAGTTGCATTGAATTTCATAGGAATAAAATTTCTAATCATTTTCTCTCTCTTCTTATATCACTTGGGAGAAATATAACCAGAAAGGTGAGATCTTATGTTGCCCTCTTTCAGAAGAATGAGATATTCTGTTAATAGGACATAAAGCTCCTAAAGAACAAGAGGTAGAATAGACCATATCTGAAAGGTATTCATTTATTCAACAAATATTTACTCATTTTCTTCCATGTAGTAGGCATTGGAGATACAAGATGAAAAAGTTCTTGTCCTGAATTATAAGGAACTCTCAGTATAAAAGGAATAAAACATGTAGAGATAATTTTTGTATGGTGAATAAGAGCATGAAGAAATTACTTCCATGCTGTCATAATCAAAGATTTCCAAAACGTGGGAAGGCAGTCTTGCCTTAAAAATAGCTGAATAAATTTCTGTTTCTACTTTTCACTGTCCATAAAGTCCATAACTGTGTCTAATCTTGTTTTCACCCCTCCTGTTCCACTTAAATGGCTCTGTCAAAATCAACAATGACCTTCATGTTGCCAAGTCCATTGGTTAATTTTCTCTTTTCATCTTATTCAACCTATCAGCAAAATTTGACAAAAAAATCATCTTCTTGATTTTTCTACTATAATTCTGATGACTCTTTACTCCTCCTCATGTCTTCTGCAGATTTTTAGATTACACAAGAAGAAGTTAGATTCTTCAGGCCACAGTTACTTACATTATTTCAGGTCTTATGATGATTGGAGAAATAAAGAGTTCTTTGTTTTTATATGTTTAACTAAATTAAACTAGCACAATATGCCAACACCTTTAGCATTTGAATTTTAAGATAAAGAACAATTCTGGGTGAAAGGAAGTTTTTCAGACACAGCTGTAGAGACATGAAAGTGGGCTGGGACTGACTGAAAGAAGGCAGATTTATTGGAAAGTTTTTAAGAGTCTGGTAACACTTAGAAGAGGTTACCAATATTTTGGAGATGGAAGATAGCCTCCAGTTAATAGGATAGATACATATCAATGTATGACAAAACCCACTGGGGAAAAAAAAAAAAAATATTCCGGGAAAAAAAAAAATATTCCAAAAAATAAATAAATAAATAAAAATAAAACAGATTTCTTAAAAAAAAAAAAAAATAGGATAGATACAATTTGAATTCATTCCAAAGGATTGCTGTACTGATTAAGAATCATCAATGACTTTATCTTGTAGGCATATGTGTAGGTGTTATTTATTGCTGTTAATTATTGTCTTAATTACTTTAGGACTTTGGTTGTTGTATACAACTTACCTTTGTAGCATTTTTTCTGTCATCTATTATACTCCAGAGAAGAGTAATAATTTTAGGTCAGTACAGATTTTTCTAGCCATTGTGCCTGTCTAGAACTGAACTGGGATCCTCAGTTCTTGTTGAGTAGGTACTGAGCTTCAGCTTGGCCTTTGAGGTATATTTGCAAGTGAATGAGGAGGATACATATATAGGAGTTTAGGGGAGGCTATCTACTATGAATGGGATATGGTTGGATTCACAGGATAAAATTGTCCTGATAAATTTAGAAGCAAAAGTGAAAGAAAATTCAGAATTTGTAACCAGATGAAATTTGATACTTTGCAGGGTAAAAGGAGCGCTGCTGCAAAATGTGCATCACGGCCCTGCATATATGAATGTCTCTATCTCTTATTCATGCCTGTGCGTGTCTGCGTTCCTGTCTATATATCATGTGTTTCTGGTGTTTTTATGTTTATGTGAAGAATGAGTGCGTTCATCCAGTGAATTCTGGGGCCTCTTTCAGTTCTGGAACCCTATAGTCCTGTGATTCTGTGTTTTTATCAGAGTTCATATACATGTCAGTTTATATCTGATCTGAATATGGTTTAGGTATTTAATTATAGCACTGCACATGCATATTTGTAATGGAAGTTGGTGGAAAGTCTTTCTGTCACACTTATGATCTAACTGGAGTCAGGCAGGTGAATGTTTGACTTGCTCTCTTTTCGGGTACACATAAAACCTTGGAAAGAGTCATGAATAAAATTGATGGTACCTGTGATGATTAATTTTGTGTCAATCTGTCTGGGCCACAGGGGGCCCAGATATTTAGTCAAACATTATTCTGGGTGTGTCTATGAGAGAGGTTTTGGATGAGATAAAATTTGACTTGGTAGACTGAGTGAAAGGAGATTGCCCTCTCCAATACGGATGGCCATCATTCAACCAAAGGACTGAGGAGAATAAAAACACTGATCCTCCCACGATGAGGAGAGAACTCCTCTTGCTTGTTTGCCTGAGCTGGACATTGGTCTTTTCCTGCCTTCAAACTGAAATTGAAACATCAGGTCTTCTTGGATCTTGAACCTGTCAACTTTTGGAGCAGAACTGTACCACTGACTCTCTAGGGTCTCCAACTTGCTGCTTATATTTGGCAGCCTCCCTAAACACATGAACCAATTCCTTATTTCATTTGTGTACACATATAACCTCCTGATTTTTTTTTCCTTTTTGGCTTTGAATAACTCTGATTAATAAACCACCTAAACAAACTATCAGGATGGATGTGCTTCTGGAAACCTGCTTATGGATGGGGTTTTATGGATAGCAACAGGGAAACCTAGACAGAAGAGAAGACCTGAAGTGATTCACACTCCCCTCTCACCTGAAGGGAGACAATTCAAATCAGGAAACATGTGCATGGGAATGTTCAAAACATATGTAAGGAGACTGCCCTTAAATTTCTTACACCTAAAATTGGTCCATATAGAAATGAATTATTATTTCCCTTGGATATTCACTTCTTTTACTGCTTACCCCACTTTATCCTTGAAACATAACTATGTGTATAAGCCTCTTATAATTTTAACATTTCTAAACAATTTAAATGTAAAATGATTGGGAATGGGAATAGATTAAGGTATTGTTTAAGATCTTATAGAAAGTCTTTGTTAGTTTCTAATTTGCTTTGACTTGTATAACATATTTGAAGGTAGATTTTTCAATCTCATGAAACAGTATTGGAAAAATTAAAATGTCCCAGTCCTTCTACTTCTTTCATATATTTGCCTGCATTACAACTGCACAGAAGAATTTCAGACTAAAAGCTATATATACCTCATTCTCCAAGGAAACTTGATCCTCTACTAGGACTCCATGACAGATTTCTGGGTTCCTCTAGCCAGAGATTCTTTGGGATTGTGAAGAAGCCACATAGCTCTCACAGGAAAGACACTGGAATCTGATTACTAGAAGGTGGTTTAATTTAATTCAACTTTCAGAACTTCTAAACCTGAGGCAAAATTCCTTGGAAGCTCTTTATGATCCAGATCTAGACCAGCATCAATTCTTTCAATGATTTCTTCTTCACTTAAAAGTGATCCCTTGCCCTCAGGAGGAGATAGCATCTTCTAATGCCTGAATATTTTACATGTTTATATTTGTTGGTTTTAACTTTTCATGCCTTATTTTAAAAGGGCAATGGCAAAACTTTGCATAAGGATGTGGTCAGGCTTTGAAGCAGAGGTCTTAAACCATCAGCTTGCCAGTCCAATTGCAATGCTCTTAAATGAATTGAGATTAATACTTCTCATCCTCACTGCTATAATATCAGGCTGAGCTTTCCTTTTTTTCAATTACATGCTTGGCCTTCAAAGGCATTTGAATTTGCAGACTTTGTGTTAAATAGCATTATGGGAGTCAGAAAAAAAGGACACCTCTGCAGCGCCGAGTCGAAGTAGAAGGAATATATGCCAACTTCAGCTTTTCATTTGCAGAGATCTTTGGAACCTGTTGGTTGGGCACCAACCTTTCAGGCCTGTATTCCTGAAATTATGTTCCACCATATCTTACTTACTTTCCTTCCATAAGCATCTCTCCTTTTTTTTCTAATATGATTCCCACTGACTCTTTCTTGGAGTTGCTCTCACTTACTCCAAGACAGGGTGAGGAGAAAGAGTCTTCTCAATTAACCATGTCTTGTTATCTTTTAGAAAGGGGGGGTGTTATCATTTTTCAGACAAGGGTTTTGTGTGTGTGTGTGTGTGTGTGTGTGTGTGTGTGTGTTCTTTTCTATTCTCTAGGAGAAAGCACATAGAGGATAATGACAAAATTAGCCAAAATAATATCACAATACTTGAAGAAATCAAAATTTATTTTAATTCTAGTCAGCTTTTTCAGAATCTCCTTCCTATCTAGTACTGAAAAATTTAATAATGTAGCTAGAATTGTATTTTAGCTGTTTTTAGCTTAAGCTGTGGGGAGTTCAGCTCAAAGCTGAATCCGATTAGAACCGCTGCTGACCCGGTGGAAGACTCTACCCCTGACAAAGCTGTTCACTAATTTGTTCCTACACTTGAACCCCTCCAGGTGCCCCTCAATCTTCCTGAAGAGAGGAAGTCACTTCCTACCCTTGTGTCGAGGGCTCTCCTCTAGGGGATCCTTGATATTCTAGAACCATTTTTGCAGACATTTCCTTCAAACCCTCAGAAATCCCTCAGGACAAGAAAGGCTATTTTCTATGAGGTCTAAAGATTTGTTTCCTGGGTCTGCAGACTGTCCTGTAGTCACCTTCTTGGAAACCTCAGTAGAGATCTCCCTTGGTCCAGGTCTTCCAGTGGGTGTCATCTCGTTAGTAGATTACTGAAGCAGTTTTTGTCTTGCAATATTTGTTCAGATTTTCTTCACTTACTTTATATCCACATCTTGCCTTGGCCTCCTCAGAAATCACTGGAGTCCCCAGCAGCCTGGCCATGCTGCCTTTCACAAGGACTGGAGGGTCTAATCAATGCATCAATTACAGTTTATAGCCCTGTTCTCTGATGGACCATGCCTGATGCTTCTATTTCTACTTTGGAGAAGCATGGGTTTCTTATAAAGCAAAAACAAATGTAGCTAGACATCAATGATGACTTAATCAAACATTTTCCAAGTCATGTTTTATAAAAGCCTGCTAATACCCCTCAATCAAATAAATTTAGGAAATGGCATATTGTAGCCCTTTAGGAAAACTTGCTATTTGCATAGCATATTGACAATCCTATGAAGTCCTTCAGTAAGGATACTTGATTGGTTTCTTATACCAACATATCCCAACTTAATTAATGGCAGAATAGTCATTTTCCCCCAATAAAATCATCTTTTAACATCTTTTAGTGTCCTGCAGACTACTGATGAGGAAATATAGATTTAATTATTTCTAGTTTCAGTACTATTGATACTATTTTCCCAGTCAGTGCCCTATCTCTCTGTGCTAGATGACTATTTCCCTCCATCATCTCTCTCCTCAAGCCTCCAGGTGCCCTTCACTCACCCTCCTAACTGCTGATGACTTGATTATGACTCCACTCACTAAGAAAATAGAAGCAATCAGAAGAAAACTTCTGTACCCTCTCATCACCAAATTTAGCATGTTACTTGCACCTGTGCCACATACAGGATCTCATTTATCCTGTTATAGAAAAGCAACTGCCCACATCCTGATGTAAGGCCAACACTACTACTAGCATGATGAAGTCCATCCCTTTTTAGCCACTTGAGAACTTTTCTTCTGCAATGATGCTATTTCTTTCATGTCACCAATTGTTCACCGTATACAAGATTATTTCCCAACATGCAAACGTTTTCTACTCTCTCTGATATTGAAAACAGAGCTAAACGAGAAACCCTAAATCCCTTTCTTGTTTCCCATATTCATTCCATTTTCTGTACTCAAGCAAAAGTTCTTGAAGGAGTTTTCTGAACTCACTACCTCTCTCTGTCTCCTTTTATTTTCTCTAAAACTCACTCAAGTCAGGATTTTTCCCTTAGGAACTTTTCTTTTTGACAATATGATCCCCATGTTAACAAATCCTCAGTTTCTATTCACTCATTCCCAGCATTTCACCCAGGTTATCCTTCCCTCCTTGTGGAAATATTTCTTTAATTTTCCACAACCAGCCTAAGAAGACCTAGACATTTTATTATTCCTGGGACAGCAGATGGTATGAACTTCTTCTTTGTACCAGTTCCACTTGTCCTAAGTCCCATGGGAGTGTTCACTCAGGGACCAGCCTGAGTGTATGCACAGTGTATACACAGTGACAGTCGATGTTACAGCTTCAGAATTTTGAGTTTGGAAAACCCCAATCTTTTAAAGTGATTACTAGAAAACCTACTCAACTTTCACCCTGAAGAAAGAGGGCCTTTGTTACCCTGATCAGGAAACAAAACTGCCCTCTGCCCATGAGGGAGCCACCATCTCTAGCTTGCAAGGCCACTCTACAAATATCCTTGGAAGTATTTTCAAAGAATATTGTTACAAGACAAGTGGAAGCATCATGGAGAATTGTTTCCCTGTTGACACTGCTGCTGTCTGGAATCCTCCTCTTTCAGATACTTACATGGCTTTCTCATTCATTTTATTCAGATCTCTGTTTAAATGTCACCTTTCCTGACCACCCTCTCTCTCCCCCATCTCCTTTTCTTTGTGGCCTTGGCTCTGTCTGTCATATGAATTTAATGTCAGATTGGCTGCCTGCCCTATTAATGTGCAAGCTTCATGGTGTCCAGAAGTTTGTTTTGTTTACTGTTGATTCCACAACTCCTGGATTAGTAACTGACAGAGTAGGCGATCACTAAATAGTTGTTAAGTGAAATGAACATCTGAATAATCCTACTTAGTAACCCTACCCAGTGTCTCAGTTTTTTAAAATAAATCACATTGGTGCCGTCTCCATGCAAGGAAGTAAGATTTTTAAAGTTATATTATTTCAATATAAAAAATAAGTAGCTTAACTGCAAAGAGCACATGAACGCACTCAGTTTGCACAAAAGAAAATAATTTGTTAATCTATCCCTCTGTGAATGATGAGTGTTTTCTGGACCTTGTGTGACAATAAAGGGAAGTGTATAATACATGTTAGACTGATTTCCAACAAAAGTTGCTAATGTATTAGAAAGCCTTAAATCTCTAAGAAAAGCTTCATTTATCAGGAAAATTTACTGACATGAAATATAACTCTATGTGATTATCTTGGTTAATTAATAAGCTGTTCTCTATTGAATTATCTGGTTCAGTCCTTGACAGAACATGCTAAAAATAAACAGAATGCCTTTGCTCTAATCTAGCTTTGCAGCTAGGTTAAAAAAATGCACATAAAATTGATTCACATAATTTCCACTGAGGGCTGATATGCATAGAAGCTATGTGTCCTACCCACAGGATCCTTAGCAAGTATATATTTTTTTATTTTTAAAAGTCTATGTCCTTCTGCATGATTTATTTTAAGACCCAGGTTCCAATTCCCCTCAGATGCTTTGTCGGTTGACCTATGTAGCTTTATCTGATTTTTCACCTGCCACTCAGCAGTCGTTTCATCCCAAGACCAGATCTAAGCTGCCTTCTAAATTCCCAAGCTTATTAAGAGTTTTTTTTTTTTTTTTCTTTTTTCCAGTTGAGTTAGCTAGGTGTGAAGCTGATGAGCTTAAACCCACTGTACACTAATTCTTCAATGGATTAGGAGCTCAGGAATGGAGGATACTTTATCAGTAGCAAGCCAGGAAGCAGAGCACCAGGGCCCTTGCCTGCATCGCTGATTGAATTGTCTATGTGCCTGGACAGCAGGCAGGCCGATTTCAGGCCACCATATGGGTGTGAGGCCTGGCTGTGTTCTTCTCCCAGACTTTCCTCTGGGTGCTAATTGCTTTAGTGAGAGAGACTGTGCAAAGCAATTAAACAGCCCCTTTCTCCCACAGTCCTAGTTCTCAGAAGCTAGGGGCTGGAGAGGGCTCCTGCTCTCCCAGTAGGTTGCAAATTGCTCCGAGTGAATAAATACATTTGTTCACTTTTCAAACTGTGACCAGCCACCTGGTCTCTTGTGCTGCTCTCAGAGCAGAGAAGGCAGATGACGGGCTCCTCGTTGCTGAACTCCAGCCTATAAAAATGCTTCACCGAGCTCTGAGCTATTTTTGCAAGGACATCTGTTGCCAAAAAAGAATTTTAATTAAGCAAAAACACATCTCTGTTTTGTCCATGGCAAGGAGGCTTGTGAAAGCTTTCTTGTCTCAGATGAATGCTAAATCTGGAGAAATGGAAGCCTTAAGGTATTTTGTGAGGGATGTTTTGCTGCTCAATTTGAGGGACACAACAGATTTTCCATGGGAAGGAAATTATTGGAAGTGCCTGTTTGTGCTTTTCAAAATAAGTCTCAGCCTGCATTAATAATTAATTGTATGTAATATAATCTGACATGTTACCCCATGGTTTGATAAAGTCGAAAGCTATTTCCACAAGGCAACTTGCCAGTTCTTTTGCGCTTGTCCAATCTTCTTCCCAGGTGATATTCATCATTTTAACATCAAGCTTGCAGAACACCACATTAACACATAAATTAGAGGACCTGATGCTGTGCTGGCTGTTATAACTAGTCCAGATAAAATTGTCCAATCAGGAAGGAGAAAAAAAAGTAAAATGATCAACAGAATCAGAAATCAGGTTGTAGACATTAATACTGCATAAGTTGGTTAAGATGTGATGGGGGAGGGGAGGCAGCCCTTCTCTAGTTTTCATAAATGAAATTATACTGAGTATTTTTTTTTCTCTTCAAATATCGACATAATGGCAGATACAAATCCCTCAAATATGAAACTGATTCTGTAACCATATACCTTCAAATCCCTTAAGTGCCTTTAGGGGCACCCTCTCTGGCAGCACAAGCATATTAGACAGGCTGATTATAAGAGGGGCATTTTCTTTTTTTTTTTTTAATAGGGGCATTTTCAAGTAGCAGGTACCAAGGGGGATTGCTGGGTGGTGTTGGGGGGATGAATTTCCTGATAATATTAATCATTTTTGGCCACTTCTATTATTGGTCAGGATCACTCATTTACCCTCTTGGAGGGTGGAGAGAGAAAATCATCTAGGTGAAGGCAGTAAGGAGCTCATGCTCCTACACAGTAGGATCTTTGCAAACAGGAATCTAACCTTTACATTAAGGACTGAAATACAGAATCTCATGCTGGACATCACACTTAGAATGTTCCTCTTTATTCTGGAAACTTTCTGATGAGTCAAAAGTCACTTCTGGGGATGTATCCTTCATTGATAGGAGAGGGGGTGTAAGATTAACCCTCTCCTATTCCTTCTTCTCAACCATGTTGTGTAGATCTTTCCCACTGTGACTCAGTGTTCCTGTGTTCTACTCCTGCATACTATTTTGTATTGTTTCCATTATGTTTTTTTTTGTTGTTGTTGTTGTTCTTTTGTTTTTAAGTTTTCCTTTTCCAATAATAGT
The DNA here is from genome assembly GCF_019320065.1 of Cervus canadensis. Classification (NCBI taxonomy): domain Eukaryota; kingdom Metazoa; phylum Chordata; class Mammalia; order Artiodactyla; family Cervidae; genus Cervus; species Cervus canadensis. The sequence continues at coordinate 28,172,057 of NC_057400.1, read as the reverse complement.
GACTATTTTGTTTGTGATTACTAGGGTTGCCCCACCCCGTAGCTCTTAACAAGATTAATTACTCTAATTAATACATGATATTAAAAATAAATAGAGCTTGGATCTGTCAGGTCCTGGTCCCTGTACCTAAGTAATTATAGAATTTTTAGAAATACACATGTGTATCTATCAATCTATATATACATAAACTTATGCGTGTGTGCATGCTAGGTTGCTTCAGTAGTGTCTGACTCTTTGTGACCCTATGGACCATAGCCCACTAGGCTCCTTTGTCCATGGGATTCGTGACACAAGAACACTACAGTGGGTTGCCATGCTCTCTTCCAGGTGATCTTCCCGACTCAGGGATCGAACACACATCTCTTATGTCTCCTGCATTGGCAAGTGGACTCTTTACCACTAGCTCCACCTATGAAGTCCCACACACACCTATGTTGCTCACTAATTCTTTCAACATGCTCATTTTGTAATGATTTGTCTGTGGGTAGTGGTAGTAGTGATACCTGCTTTTGTATATGTAATCTAAATTTGGCTTTCAACTTAGTTTTCTTTAGGTTCTAGGCTTGCCATTTCCTTGTTTTTATTAGTGAACACATTTTTGGCGTCTGTGAGAGAATCCAGTGAAAAGCAGATTAAGAAGAAAAGGAAATTTATTAGCTGGTAATACTGCCAAGTTCCAGGTTAAATATTTCAGAAACTACCAGAGCCAAGGCCTCCATCAATGTCATTGGAACCCAGTCTGTTCTTCTATATGCTTTCCTCTACAGTGCCTTTTTTCTCAGGCAGGCGTTTCTATACAAAGCAGCTCCTGCCTCAGCTTACTTTTGAAGAGCTTTCTTTCCAATGATTCTAGCAAAGGGCTAGACTCTCAGCCCCATGGTCAGGGCACAAATTGGTGTGTACTGCCCAGATTTGTATCCTGACTCTACCACCTACAAACTTTTGACACCTAGAAGGACATTAATACTTTGTCCTTAAGTTTCCTCATCTGCAAATTGAAGATAATAATAGTGTCTAATTGTAGGTGTGTTGAGAGAATTAAATAAGTTTAATATATATGCCAAGGACATAACAAGTTTTAACAATTAATAGTAATAAATGTTAATTATAATTATGAATAATGCCATCCATGAAACTTATTACTGTGGCAGGGCATAAAATACATTCCCTGGACTGACCTGAGTCATGTGTCTTCTCTAGAGATTGGGATGAGATCTTCTCACACTTAAACCATGAGGATTTATAATGAGATAAGTGTAATTACATGAATCATGAACTTCCAGATGTTCAAGCTGGTTTCAGAAAAGCCAGAGGAGCCAGAGATCAAATTGCCAACATCTGCTGGATCATCGAAAAAGCAAGAGAGTTCCAGAAAAACATCTGTTTCTGCTTTATTGACTATGTCAAAGCCTTTGACTGTGTGGATCACAGTAAACTGTAGAAAATTCTGAAAGAGATGGTAATACCAGATCACTTGACGTGCCTCTTGAGAAACCTGTATACAGGTCAGGAAGCAAAAGCTAGACCTGGACATGGACCAACAGACTGGTTCCAAATATGAAAAGGAGTATGTCAAGGCTGTATATTGTCACCCTGCTTATTTAACTTATATGCAGAGTATATCATGAGAAACACTAGGCTGGATGAAGTACAAGCTGGAATCAAGATTGCCGGGAGAAATAGCAAGAACCTCAGATATGCAGATGACATCACCCTTATGGCAGAAAGTGAAGAAGAACTAAAAAGCCTCTTGATGAAAGTGAAAGGGGAGAGTGAAAAAGTTGGCTTAAGGCTCAACATTCAGAAAACTAAGATCTGGTCCCATCACTTCATGGGAAATAGATGGCGAAACAGTGGAAACAGTGTCGGACTTTATTTTTTTAGGCTCCAAAATCACCGCAGATGGTGATTGCAGCCATGAAATTAAAAGACACCTACTCCTTGGAAGGAAAGTTATGACCTACCTAGACAGCATATTAAAAAGCAGAGACATTACTTTGCCAACAAAGGTCCATCTAGTCAAGGCTATGGTTTTTCCAGTGGTCATGTATGGATGTGAGAGTTGGACTGTGAAGAAAGCTGAGCACCAAAAAATTGATGCTTTTGAACTGTGGTGTTGGAGAAGACTCTTGAGAGTCCCTTGGACTGCAAAGAGATCCAACCAGTCCATCCTAAAGGAGATCAGTCCTGGGTGTTCATTGGAAGGACTGATGTTGAAGCTGAAACTCCAATACTTTGGCCACCTCATGCGAAGAGGTGGAAAAGGCCCTGATGCTGGGAGGGATTGGGGGCAGGAGAAGGGGACGACAGAGGATGAGATGGCTGGATGGCATCACAGGCTCGATGGACATGAGTTTGAGTAAACTCCGGGAGTTGGTGATGGACAGGGAGACCTGGCGTGCTGTGATTCATGGGGTCGCAAAGAGTCAGACATGACTGAGCGACTGAACTGAACTGAACTGAACTGAGGTGGCCATAACTGTTGGACAAACAAGAAGCTGACCAAAAGACTTAAGAAGCTGGGTAATGAGCTGTCCAGAGGGAGCTTTGAAAAACTATAACATGCTTCTGATAGTCTAGAAGGACATATGTAAGTCTAGAGCTGAAGAAGCAAAGCTTATTCAGAAAATATCTGAGAAGTTGTTAGTCTCCCACCTCTGACTGACCTTGAGGTGCTGCACAAGCAGGAAATGAAAGTTAAGGCAGAGTTAGACACTACCTCCTGGAATGTTAGAAGCATATCTCAACACACGCATGTGCCACCTCTCAGCACAGGTTAAGAGACTAATTGATCCAAAGCATTTAAAAACACTGTCAAATAATTAGCTGACCATTAAGCAAACCACAGAAACTTCAGTGGCCCATATGTTAAAGATTTCAGACTTTAAAGAACTAGTTGAGAAAAGTTAGTATGCAAAAAAATAGCCACTGCAACAAACAGCAACAAGGAAAAAACTGGTAGGATTAATCTAATATAGAGTTGTCACCTTATATTATTTCCAATGTCCAGTTTTTAATGAGAAATTATCATTCATGTGAAGAATTAATAAATTATGGTCTATCCATACACAGGAAAAAAAATAAAGTGGCCAATAGAGAATGTCTCTAAGGAAGTCTTGACATTAGATTTATCAGAAAAAAAAGTTATTTAAGTCAACTACTATAACTATGCTCAAAAAACTAAAGGAAACCATGTATAAATAACTAAAGGAAAGAAGGAAAGTATGAGAATGACATCTTGCCAGTAGAGAATATCAATAAAGAGAAATTATTTTTTAAAAATTCTACATTTGAAAGGTAGTGCAACAATTGAAAGGAAAAAAAAAAAATCTCTGGAAGGGCTCACCAGTGATTTAAACTAACTAAAAACTTTAATCTGCACAACAAAGAAGTTCAACAAACTCTAGTCCAAGGAGGATAAACTTAAAAAAAAAACAACAAAAACCTGACACTTAGACATAAAGTCATCAAAAGTCAAAGACAAAGAGAATTTTGAAAGTAGTAAGAGAGAAGGAATTTACATGTACAAGCGATCTCAGTAAAACTTAATAGCTAATTTCTTAAAGACAACCTTGGAGGCCACATGGCAGTGAAATGATATATTCAAAGTGCTAAAAGATAAAAACAAACTGTCAACCAAGAATTCTGTATCCAACAAAACTACCCTTCAAAACCTTGGGAGAAATTAAGTCATCCCCAGATAAACAAACTTTGAGAGAATTTCTGTTTAGTTGATATGACCTACAAGAAATTCCTTCAGGCTGAAGTGAAAGGACACACTTAAGTAGCTCAAATCTACTTGAAGAAATAAAGAGCACTAGGAAGTGTAACTGTGGAAAATATAAAAGACAATATAAGTGTATTTTTCTTCTCTAATCTTATTTTACAATATTCACATAAAAAAATAACTACAAAACACTGTTGATGGGCTTATAATGAATAAAGGTCTTGTTTGTCTAATAATAATAACAGGGGATATTTAGGAGCAAAGATTTTTGTATACTTAAATTGATACTAATATGATCTCAGTTCAGTTCAGTCACTCAGTCATGTCCGACTCTTTGCGAACCCTTGAATCACAGCACGCCAGGCCTCCCTGTCCATCACAAACCCCTGGAGTCTACTCAAACTCATGTCCATCAAGTCGGTGATGCCATCCAGCCATCTCATCCTCTGTCGTCCCCTTCTCCTCCTGCCCCCAATCCCTCCCAGCATCAGGGTCTTTTCCAATGAGTCAACTCTTCGCGTGAAGTGGCCAAAATATTGGAGTTTCAGCTTCAGCATCAGTCCTTCCAATGAACACCCAGGACTGATCTCCTTTAGGATGGACTGGTTGGATCTCTTTGCAGTCCAAGGGACTCTCAAGAGTCTTCTCCAAACTGTTCTAAATTAAGATGTCATTGGTAATACCCAGGGAAATCACTAAAAAATATAGCTAAAATATATATATATATATATATATATGTGTATATATATATATATATGGTAAAAGAAATTATACAGGAATTAAAATGGTACATTAGAAGTATTTATCTGATATAAAATAAGGCAATAATGAAGAAATAGAGCAATAAACAAAATGAGGCATAGAAAACAACATGTCACCTGCAAATTTTTCTTTAACATCAATGAAAGAAAATGAAAGTGGGTTACACATTGAAATTAAAAGTCAGAGATTGGAAGAGCTGATAAAAACACATTATTTAACTGTGTGCTATCTACAAGAGACAATTTACATTCAAAGAAAAACATGAAATAAAAGGATTGAAAAAAGTATATACCATGCAAAAGAGCCATATTAAGATCAGACAAAATAGAACTTGTGACTGAAGTTACTTGAAACAATGAAAGAGAGTGAAGAAAGTTAATCCGTTTGGGAAAAAAGTCACAATTATAAACATACATACACTTAATAGCAGAACCACAAAATACACAAAGCAAAACTGATACAACTGAAAGGATAAATGGATCATTCAACAGTAATTTCTGAAGACTTCAATACCACAATTTCAGCAGATTGAAGAGCAAATAAAACAATGCTTGATATCATTAGTCATTAGGCAAATAAAAACCACAAAACCATACTGAAGAAGAATTCTGGGAAGTTTTTTGAGGATAAGCACCAGGAATCCACCTCGCCACTTAGACAAGAATTGCACTGACAGAATCTGACTGATGTAACTATTTTGGAGCTCTGGAGTTTTTTAAAGCCTTGCAGATTCTAAAGGAAGTCTTGGTCAGTAAGTAACGGCTAATTTTGGTCAATTTCAATTCTTAGCATGGTAGCAATCACCTGTCTGCTGCTCATAGTCCCATGGTTTGCAGCTGTACATGCATTCCTGGAGCAGGTTGCCCCACAACTAGTGGGAGCCAGGATGGACAGTAAAGAATGCCCTCCATATATTGAGGATCTGTCCTCTGATAACTGATTAGCACTTCTGATTTTGGAGGTGCAGATACAGAGTTGGGTAGCCATTGTTCAAACCTCTCCCTGCTCAGCTGAGTAATTCCAGGAGATTTAAAGACTGGTGTACTATTTACTCCCTTTATTTTTCTCTTTTCTCATTTCGTGTGTCAGATATTTAAGGACGAAAACATGCCAAATATATGAGGAAATTTAGAAAGTCACTGTGCTTATCTAGGGAAATGCATAATCTCAGAAAAGACCTGAGAAAACCTTAAGTTCATACTTTAGGTGGGTCCCCAGCACAGAGACCCCCTACCTCCCCCCACCACACAGATAACAATAAACAAAACAAAGTAAAAATAAAATAGCAAACTCTAGGGAAGGGGAATAATTGAATCTCTAGTTACTACATTATAAGAATCACAGACCTAATTTTCAACAACAATAACAAAAAAATCACAAGGCATAAAAGAATGGGAAAGTAAGGTTTTTCAAAGAAAAATAAATAAATAAAGAGAAAATGTCCCTAAGAAAGACCAGATGGTTGACTTAGTAAACAGAGCTTTAAACAACTGTTTAAAATGATTTTCAGTTCAGTTCAGTTTAGTTGCTCAGTCATGTCTGACTTGTTGTGACCCCATGGACTGCATGCAGCACGTCAGGCCTCCCTGTCCATCAGCAATTCTCAGACTTTGCTCAAACCCATGTCCATTGAGTCTATGATGCCATCCAACCATTTCATTCTCTGTTGTCCCCTTCTTCTCCTGCCTTCAATCTTGCCCCGCATCAGGGTCTTTACCAATGAGTCAGTTCTTCAAATGAGGTGGCCAGTGTATTGGAGTTTCAGCTTCAGCACCAGTTCTTCAGTGAATATTCAGGACTGATTTCCTTTAGAATGGACTGGTTGGATCTCCTTGCAGTCCAAAGGACTCTCAAGAGTCTTCTCCAACACCACAGTTCAAAAGTGTCAATTTTTCCATGCTCAGCTTTCTATATAGTCCAACTCTCACATCCATACATGACTACTGGAAAAACAATAGCTTTGACTAGATGGACCGTTGTTGGCAGAGTAATGTCTCTGCTTTTTAATATGCTGTCTAGATGGGTCATAGCTTTTCTTCCAAGGAGCAAGAGTCTTTTAATTTCATGGCTGCAGTCACCATCTGCAGTGATTTTGAAGTCCAAAAAAATAAAGTCAGTCACAGTTTCCATGGTTTCCCCACCTATTTGCCATGAAGTAATGGGACCAGATGCCATGATCTAAGTTTTCTGAATGATGAGTTTTAAGCCAACTTTTTCACTCTCCTCTTTCACTTTCATCAAGAGGCTTTAGTTCTTCTTTGATTTCCGCCATAAGGGTGGTATCATCTGCATATCTAAATTTCTCCCAGCAATCTTTTTTTTTTTTTTTTCTCCTGGCAGTCTTGATTCCAGCTTGTGTTTCATCCATCCTGGCATTTCACATGATGTACTCTGCATATAAGTTAAATAAGCAGGGTGACAATATACAGCCTTGACATACTCCTTCCCCAACTTGGAACCAGTCTGTTGTTTCATGTCCAGTTCTAACTATTGCTTCTTGACCTGCATACACATTTCTCAGGAAGCAGGTGAGGTGGTCTGGTATCCCCATCTCTTGAAGAATTTTCCACATTTTGTTGTGATCCACATAGTCGAAGGCTTTGGTGTTGTCAATAGAGCAGAAGTAGATGATTTTCTGGAATGTTCTTGATTTTTTGATGATCCAACAGATGTTGGCAATTTGATCTCTGATTCCTCTGCCTTTTCAAACCCAGCTTGAACATCTAGAAGTTCACTGTTCACGTACTCTTGAAGCCTGTCTTGGAGAATTTTGAGCATTGCTTTGCTAGCATATGAGATGAGTGCAATTGTGTGGTAGTTTGAATATTCGTTGGCATTGCCTTTCTTTGGGATTGTAATGAAAACTAACTTTTTCCAGTCCTCTGGCCACTGCTGAGTTTTCCAAATTTACTGGCATATTGAGTGCAACACTTTCACAGCATCATCTTTTAGGATTTGAAATAGCTCAATTGGAATTCTATCACCTCCACTAGCTTTGTTCATAGTGATGCTTCCTAAGGCCCACTTGACTTCACATTCCAGGATGTATGGCTCTAGGTGAGTGATCACACCATCATGATTATCTGGGTCATGAAGATCTTTTTTGTACAGTTCTTCTGTGTATTCTTGCCACCTCTTCTTAATAACTTTTGCTTCTGTTAGGTCCATACCATTTCTGTCCTATATTGTGCCCATCTTTCCATGAAATATTCCCTTGGCATCTTGAATTTTGTTGAAGAGATTTCTAGTCTTTCCCATTCTATTGTTTTCCTCTATTTCTTTACACTGATCACTGAGGAAGGCTTTCTCATCTCTCCTTGCTATTCTTTGTGACTCTGTATGCAAATGGGTATATCTTTCCTTTTCTCCTTTGTCTTTCAATTCTCTTCTTTTCTCAGCTATTTGTAAGGCCTCCTCAGACAAACATTTTACCATTTTGCATTTCTTTTTCTCGGGGATATTCTTGATCACTGCCTCCTGTACAATGTCATGAGCCTCCGTTCATAGTTCTTCAGGCTCTCTGTCTGTCAGATCTAATCCCTTGAATCTATTTGTCACTTCCACTGTATAATCATAAGGGATTTGATTTAAGTCATACCTGAATGGTCTAGTAGTTTTCATTACTTTCTTCAATTTAAGTCTGAATTTGTCAAGAAAGACAATTGTACAATTGTTATTTTTGCCATAAGGATGATATCATCTGTGCTTTTGAGGTTATTGATATGTCTCCTAACAATCTTGATTCCAGTTTGATTCCAAATGTAAAAAACAATTGTGGAAGACAATTAAAGAGCTAAAAGAAGACATGGTACATGGACAAAGTCAAGAAAAATAGATTGAAGGAAAATTAGAAGAGCCTGAAGGATATGTGAGATGCCATCAAATCAAGTAACATACATATTGTGAAAGTTCCAGAAGGAAAAGAGAGAGAAAGAGAAATTATTTAAAGAGATAATTGCTGAGAATTTCCCATGTTTTGTGAAATACATGGATATAGGCATCCAAGAGGCTCAACCAACTTCAAACTTGATAAACTCAAAAAGATCCCCTCTGGAGCACAATATAATCAAAACTTTGAGAGCCAGAGAAAGAGAGAGTTTTGAAAGCAGCAAGAGACAAGTGAGTTGTCACACTCAAACGATTCCTAGTAAGATTATTAGTAGATTTCTCATTAGGAACTTGGAGGGCAGAAGGAAATGGGTTGACATATTCAAAATGCTGAAGAAAGAATTTTATCAACCAAGAATCCTGTATCTGGAAAACTGTCCTTCAACATGAAGGTGAAGTTAAGACAGTTCCAGATAAACAAAAATCACTCCTATGCCTACCCTACAGGAAATGCTAAAGGGAATCCTTCAAATTGAAATAAAAGGACATTAGGCTATAATTTGAAGCCATAGGAAGAAATGAAGATCTTTGCTAAAGGTAGATACACAAACAATCATACTATGGTTTGAATGTTTGTGCCCCACCACTCTGAACTCACATGTTGAAATTCTAATACCTAATGTGATATTAATAGTATTAGAAGGTTGGGTCTTTGGGCAGTGATTAGGTCGTCAGGACAGAGCCCTCATAATGAAATTAACACCCTTGTGAAAGAGGCCTGAGAGATCTCTCATCCCTTCCACAATGTGAGGTCACAGTTAGAAGACATTAACTATGAACCAGGAAAAAGGCCTTCACCAGAATGTGACCATGAAGTCACCTTGATCTTGGACTTCCAATTTCCAGAAATGAGAGAAGTAAATTTCTATTGTTTATATGCTGTCTGGTCTGTGGCATTTTGTTGTAGCCGTCAGAATGGACTAATACAAATTATAAAAGTTAGTTTTATTGTAACTTTGGTTTGTAACTCCATTTTTTTTTCTTCATGATTTGAGACCAATTCATATAAAAACAATACTTAGTCTGTGTTTCAGACATAGATATAATTTTGTGACATCAACAACTCAAAGGAGTAGGGAAGTAGCTGTATAGAAGTAGAGGATTTTTTTCATATTGTCATTAAGTTGGTACAAATGTAAATTTGACTGTTGTAAGTTAAAGATGTTAAATGTAATTCCCATAGTAACCATACACACACACACAAGCTCAGCTAGAGGAGTCAAATGTAGAGAGAGAGAATGGGTAGAGTTTTAGTTTTACAAGATGAAAATTTTTCTGGGGATGGATAGTGGTGATGATTACACAACAATATGAATGTATTTAATGCCCCTGAACTATACATTTAAAAGTGGTAAAAATGATAAGTTATATGTTTATGTATATTTTACCACCATTTAAAAGCACAAAAATGCATCAAGGTATTCATAATTACTAGGATAGATAAAATGAAAAAGACAATGTATTAGTAAGGATACAGAGGAGTTGAATCCTTCTTCCATTCTTGGTGGATTTATAAGATGGTTCAACCACTTTGGGAAGGGCTTCCCTTGTGGCTCAGCTGATAAAGAATCCACCTACAATGTGGGAGACCTGGGTTTGATCCCTGGGTTGGGAAGATCTCCTGGAGAAGGGAAAGGCTACCCACTCCAGTATTCTGGCCTGGAGAATTCCATTGACTGTATAGTCCATGGGGTCTCAAAGACAGTTGTCTCAAAGACACAACTGAGCAACTTTCACACTCACTCACTCAAACCACTTTAGGAAACAATTTGTTCCTCAAAATGTCAAACATAAAATTACCATATGATATAGAAATTCCATAATTTTTAATTATATAATCAACAGAATTGAAGACAATGTCCACACAAAAGCCTGTCATGGTTGTTCAGAATAACATTAGTCATAATAGTAAAATAATGGAAATGACCCAAATGTACATCAGCTGACAAAATTGATAAACTATATGTGGTACATCCATAAAACATATTATTACTCAGCCATAAAAATGAATGGCATACTGATACATGCTATAGTAAGGATGAACCTTGAAAGCATTATGCTAAGGCGAAGAAAGACTATATTATATGATTCTATTTATATGAAATGTTCAGAATAATAAATTCTATAAAAATAGGAGGTAAATTATTGGTTGTGAGGGGCTTCTGAGGAAAAAAGTGGGGAGTAATGCTAATAAACAGGGGTTTCTTTTTGTGGTGATGAAAATTTTCCAAATTTAGATAATGCTAATCATTGCACTTGTGGCTCAGCTGGTAAAGAATCCACCTGCAATGTGGGAGACCTGCGTTTGATCCCTGGTTTGGGAAGATCCCCTGGAGAAGGCAGCAGCTACCCATTACAATATTCTGACCTGGAGAATTCCATGGACTGTATCATCCTTGGGGTCACAAAGAGTCAGACACGACTGAGCGACTGTCACTTTCAATCATTGCACTACTTTGTGGATATACTAAAAAAGCTTAATTTTACACTGAAACAGTATAATTTTTATGGTTTGTGAATTATATCTCAATAAAGCTGCTATTAAGAAAAGATTCACAAGAGACAGAATTTTGCTGTTGGTTCTTGTAACAAGGCAACCTTGACTGATGAAACAACCTGTGATGTCTGTAACCTAGTAAACAGTGGTATTCACTTTCCATTATGAAAATGATTATAATTCCAATAGAGTAATTACATAAATTATTGAAATAGTTTCTCCTTTTTCCCCCTGGATGTGTTTCACTGATGGTTCTTATTGCATAAGTGAGTACAGATTTTAAGTTACACAATGAACCCTTTCAGCCACATCTGAAACAGGGCATGTCAGGGGCAGAAATGAAAACGTAGGCTTATCATGGTGAATTACCAGACTGAGCCAGGTACACTTCTTGTTTGGTATCTATTCTCTCACACACCCATTTCTCAACAAGCATTTTCAAAGAGTTAAGAGAGAATTCTCTGAACCAGGCCAAGTCCCTGCTACTCAGAGAAAACATCTTAAGTTCTCCTTCTATTTTTCCTGGCATCTTAGTATGATTCCTATCTTGGGGAGTATAATACTGTGTGTGCCAATTCCTAGCAACTTTTAAAGTATTGAGGAGAAATAAAGGTCTTGGCAAGAGAATCTGCAAGTGTAGTATTGGACCCTGAAAGATACTAGGGTGGGTTCGGTGAAAAGAAGGTAAATCAAGAACTATACATAGTCCTCCTTGCCATGAGCCTAGAAGTGGACCACACACTTCTCTGGCTTTTCTCCTTGGTGATACTGTGCTTCCCAAGCGTAGTCAGCATGTATTTGAGCAGCAAGATGATACAAGTTTGTTTGAAAGTCGGTTTGGACACTATTTCGATGTTGCGGTTTTGTTACAAGTGTATATTTGTCTTATAACTTTCTAAATTTTTTTCTTAAACATTTCTTAATCCACTGTTCAGCTAAAAAATGGAAACAATAGTGAAGTTGTTCCAGATTTTTGTTTATAAGAATTTTATGGGCATAAAAATTCTTTTCAAATTGATCCCATCTCCTGATTTTCTTAAAAAGTACTTCTGTGTCCTTTAAAATAAATAATTGACATTTGAATTCAGAGGGCTGGATAGAGTTGAGCCATTATGGAGTTTGTATGTACTGGCTTATCACTGTGACCAAACTTCTGCCATTAATTTTCCTGTGAGGTTAGAGCCAATAATGCAAGGTTCCAAATAATTATAATTATAGCCAGTGTTAAAGAGCTTAAGCCCTAGACTTCTATTTACTGAGTTACTACTACTGGAGTTCTTGAAAGGTAACATATAAATATAAGATCTTGAAGGCTGACATTGCCAGGTCAATAGCAGCAGGTAAATATAAGCTGCCGTAGTATAAGCATAGGTGAATGAGTATGGATTGGAGAGGTATACAAGAGAAGGATTGAAGCTAAATTATACATGATCTTGTGTATGGTCAGGAATCCATAAGAGGGGAGATCTCAGGACAGAAGCATGAATTGACTAATAGAAATCCAGGATGAACTCTATGCAGTGCTGGGGGAGAATAGTCTAAGGGCAGGAAAATAGAGGTGAAAATGCAAAGTATTATCAGGAGTTAACTGAAGGTAAAGCTAGATCAAAATCTAGCATGGTTGTTAAAGGTCAGCAAAGCCTGGAAGCAGATTCTGAGAAGGCAGATAGAACACATAACATAAAGGGATAACTGGTTAACTCCACTGAGATCTGTCCCTGTTTCAATGGAAATCTATGAGATTGAGTGTGAGAATCAAGGCTGTCATTTCCTTCAGTATCACCATCATCAGCATCATTGTCACTGCCATCACCAGAATCTCCACTATTTATCGGTGGCTTCTTTACATTCTAGGAACTAAGAATTCACATGCACTGTTTAATTCTTTTAACAGTTATACCCTCTTAATTTGGGGCTTCCCATGTGGTGCTAGTGGTAAAGAACCTTCCTGCCAAAGCAGGAGATTTAAGAGACGTGGAGTTTGATTCCCTGGTTGGGAAGATCCTCTGGAGAAGGGCACAGCCACCTACTCCAATATTCTTATCTGGGGAATCCCATGGACAGAGGAGCCTGGCAGGCTACAGTACATGGGACCACAAAGAGTTGGACACAACTGAAGCAACTTAGCACACATTCTTAATTTTATTATTTCATTTTCATATTAACAACAACATCAGCAAAACAACTAATGCTTAGAAAAGTTAGATCCCTTGCTCAAAGGCATATGGGCAGTAAATAAAGAAAGCTAGCATTCAGTATCTACTCTAGAGTCTGGGTTTTTAAAAACCGGACTCTTTGTCTCCAAGGACAGAGGAGCCTGGTGGGCTACAGTCCATGGGGTCACAGAGTTGGACACGACAGAGTGACTAACACACTTTCTGTCTCTAATAGCATCTCTTTCCCATTAATATGAGAATGGACCATATGCAGTGGGAGCTGCACAAAATCTTATCTTACCTTTGTCTCAGGTAGTCATGGAGTGTGATTTATAGATGAAGGGGTAGAATTTCAGAGAAAGAACTGACCCACTATAACACGCAAACAGAGCTTGTCCTGTTCGTTAGATATTAGCCACACACCTTTATCCTGAATCTGTGTATGTGGAGAGGGGGAGGTATTTTTAACTATGTCTCAAGCTCAGAGAGTGGAACTGGCAGGGTCCTCAGAGATTTCCTAGCCCAACTCTCTTGCTCTATTAGATGACCTCCAAACTTAATTCCATTGGCAAACAGAGGCCTCTGCCAGCCTTTCCTAACTCCAAAGCCCATACATAGGCCTAGAGAGTTTCGCTTTCTTAGGCGATCCACGACATTTTCCCCTGTGGCTATAAGAACACTGGCTGGATTTTGTTATGCGTTATTGTTCACAGTTCTCTCTTTTACCATCATTATTGGGGCTGCAAGCTATCCAAGGTCAGAAGCTCTGTTCTAATCCTTTTTTTCTCAATATGTATTACCTAATACAGAGGGAGTGTAGTTACCAAAATGTATTGAATTGAATTTCATATATGACTAAACTAAATGCCAAAATGTTAACCAATTTGCTGAAGTCACAGGTAGATAGCAAGACTAGGAAAGATTTCTCCTGCTCATAATTTATACTACAGAACTAGGGCCTCAGCTGGTGTAAGTGCTAGTCTCTTTCTCTTTGTATGATGTACGTGAGGGGGTGTTACTTCTTTCTAACCATGCTCCTCTGAGCATGCTGTTATCACTCTCAGGTAATTTTCCAGGGTTGTGTTTTTTGTTTTTGCTGTGTGAGTACCTGCAGAGTGAGGATGGAATTTTAAAAATTTACTTTGCACTGCACCAGCCCAAAAGCTACTTTATTACCTTTTTTCTTTGATGAAAAGATCTGAACACATTCATAAGGAGCTAAATCGATTTCCATACAATCTTGTAGGGAACTGGTGGCAAAATTAACAGAATTTGAATCTATGTGGGAGTTTTTGTGTGTTTTTGTTTTTTAGCTCTAACAACATTGAGCCATCCCTGCATAGTCTTAGAATTTAACACAAATATATTATAATATATAAATGATATAAATACAAATGCTTAAAAGCAACGACTACAACAATATCCACAACCAAACCCAAAAGACCTTTTGTGTGTGTACCTAATTTTATGTATGCTTTGTGAGTCTAGAGAAAAATGTGAAAGATCACTCTCAATTGTCTGCCTTGCAAGCAGAGTGGTGGGATTGAAGGGGATTTTATTTGGAGATTACTACATTTTGTATTCATTTTTGTGTGGCTTCCCACAAAAATTAATAAACATTTTAAGAATTCTGAGTGACTGAGCTTAATATCTGAACATTATTTTCACTCAGGGACATCTATTCAGCTTCCTTATTGTAAGGAAGAGATGACTTAGGCTACCCCAAGTAAATGAGATTTGTTGTATTGATTAGTGAGCCATGACTGTTAGGACCCAGAGACAGAAGAAGCAGCCAGATTTTCTGGGAACTTTACCCAGAGGGTGAACTCTGAATTCATGAAGACTTTTGGAACTTCAGAAAAACCGCCTGAGATTAACTCTTGTACTCACTGTTTTCACCTCATAGCCATGTTCCCTGTGGTGCCTTCCATAACTGTCCCACTACCAACGGACACATTCTCTAATTTTCTCAGTTAAAATTCCTGAGAGGGAGAAAGAATTGGATTGGCCAAGATCATCTCTTATTGTTATACCTTACAAAACATTGTTCTCCTTTCTAGTGTATGTTAATTACAAAGTTGTCTTTCTATCAGATGCCTATACACTTGGTACAACCTGTTGTCTGGGAGGCGGACTCATGCGTTGTAAAAGTCACATGGATGTGGGAGGGATCAGTTCAGTTCAGTCACTCAGTTGCGTCTGATTTTTTGCGACCCCATGGACTACCGCACGCCAGGCTTCCCTGTCCATCATCAACACCCGGAGTTTACTCATGTCCATTGAGTTGGTGATGCCATCCAACCATTTCATCCTCTGTCCCCTTCTCCACCTTCCTTCAATCTTTCCCAGGATCAGGGTCTTTTCAAGTGAGTCAGTTCTTCGTATCAGGTGGTCAAAGTACTGGAGTTTCAGCTTCAACATCAGTCCTTCCAATGAATATTCAGGACTGGTTTCCTTTAGGATGGATTGGTTGGATTTCCTTGCTGTCCAAGGGACTCTCAAGAGTCTTCTCCAACACCACAGTTCAAAAGCATCAATTCTTCAACACCACAGTTCTTCGGTGCTCAGCTTTCTTTAT
The DNA here is from genome assembly GCF_019320065.1 of Cervus canadensis. NCBI lineage: Eukaryota > Metazoa > Chordata > Mammalia > Artiodactyla > Cervidae > Cervus > Cervus canadensis. The sequence goes on along the minus strand of NC_057400.1, from coordinate 28,156,449 downwards.
CGTCCAACTCTCACATCCACACGTGACTACTGGAAAAACCATAGCTTTGACTAGATAGACCTTTGTTGGCAGAGTAATGTCTCTGCTTTTTAATATGATGTCTAGGTTGGTCATAACTTTCCTTCCAAGGAGTAAGCATCTTTTAATTTTGTGGCTGCAGTCACCGTCTGCAGTGATTTTGGAGCCCCCCCCCCTAAAAGTCAGCCACTGTTTTCACTGTTTCCCCATCTATTTGCCATGAAGTGATGGGACTGGAAGCCATGATCTTAGTTTTCTGAATGTTGAGTTTTAAGCCAACTTTTTCCACTCTCCTCTTTCACTATCATAAGAGGCTTTAGTTCTTCTTTGCTTTCTGCCATAAGGGTGCTGTCATCTGCATATCTGAGGTTATTGATATTTCTCCCCGCAATCTTGATTCCAGCTTGTGCTTCATCCTGCCCAACATTTCTAAAGAGGGATAGGGAAGCCCTTGACTGTCACTGGCTTTTGCTAAGCCCATTCGGTATTTATTTTTCTTGTCAGTTTTAGCCTCTGCAGAGGAATATTATTATTCATGTGCCTCACTTGTTATTTCTAGGACCACCGTTATTTCTCAGCTGCATTTCTTGCTGAACTCTCATTACATCCTACTGAGGTTGCTTCTGTATGAGTGTGTAACCATCACTAGACTGCACGTTGTCTAAAGCATGGGCTTGTGATTGCTTAATGTGGTATCCCAGGCATCCATCTAGCCAGCAAAAGGTCTTTAGCAAATATTATTGAAATGAATCCCAGACAACCATGAAATTCTTTGAATTTCATAAAGCACAGCAGAGTTCCATTTCCAGGAGCCCGAGTCCCTTCCAGTGTTCAACTCTAGCTGATATTTGTGTTAGTGATTCTGCAACACACCCTGGGGCCTAGCAGGTCTTCAGGATGTTGCGTGACTTTGGGTATCTTGGAAATGGTTATGAAAAGATGGCAGCGTTTAACAAGGTGGGGCTGGGCAAGGGTGAGTGAGGTGGGAGGCTGGGTAACTTGGGATTGATTGTGTAATGTGAAAGACAACCCACCCATCTGAAAATGTAAAGTAAAAAGGAGGTGATGCAGATCTTATCTGTTTCTATCTCTGATATGGAAAGCTCAGAAACAGCTGTCAAACCCTGCCGAGGTCTCATCCATATGCTGCCTTTGATACAATTCCTAAGGGGGTGATACCTACACAATCACAGCCTTGTTCTACATTGCACAATAAGCCTGCCATGACCTTGGGCTCTCAGGCCTGTTCTGAGGGTGATGTACAGAGACACTGGAGCTGTCAGAGAATCCATTTTCTCTCTGAATAATTTTTTGGGCATTTCTAAATGTCACCTTTCAAAGCATAGCTCCTTCCCACGGTACCTAGCTTGGGAAAGTATTTTTCAGGATGCAAAGGGTGGGTGGCATGACATCAGTGTAAAATCACAGGCTGCCTAAAGGTCAAGACTCCCCTTTGCCCCTAACCCCTAGTTATGCCAGACCAGTAAATCTGTTCTCTAGCCTGGGAGAAACACGTCAACGGCATGAAAGAGCACAGAGCCTACATCTGTTTTAGCCAGAGAAATATACAGCCTCCTCAGGGTCCATCTAACCTATATCCCCCTCTTATAGTTAGGAGAATAAAGGGGCTGGGGTAGAAGTAAAAAGATATGATTATTTTTAAAGATTGTATGCAGTTTACTGCCAAGTAGTGGTGATTGGAGATAGTGCGCTAGATATTTTAAAAGAGAATTTACAACCTCTTTGTCTCAGCACTCTAGACAAATAAGGCCAAAGTATTACACTCAGCATCAATGTTTATTTTTTTCTCAATAGCTTTGTGGTAAGGAACATAAGCTTTGGTGTCATAAAAAATTAGATTTGAATCCAAACTTGAATACTTACTAGCTGTGGGGTCTTGGCTGAGTTAGTCCCTTGAGAGCCTGAGTCTTCTCACATGTAACAGGGATATTCAAGTCTCACTGGCATGTTTCCTGGGAGGATTAAGTACATTGAAGTGAAGTAGTGGGGACAGTCCATGGTATAGTGATTGCCCAATACATAGTACTTTATAGTAAAATTCTGTTTGGAATGTATCTTCTTACCTACGGCCTGCTTATCTTCCTTCTCAGTCTTATCCAGGCTTTTATGGAGATTTTGATTGATGGGAACCTACAGAGAAACAGTGGGCCGGCACTTACTTCCTAGTGGACACTAGATACCAGCATTGGCAGATGATCTAGGACAACAGTGAGGTCTTACTGAAATACTGCTTTTGAACCCCTCATGGCTGGGGTCAGTGCCTCATTGTAAAATATGAAGTTACCCACTCTCTTTGCCTCAGTTTGGTTTGGATGACTTAACAGATACACCCACAGATATGTCAGGCTTGGAACTACGTGTTACCACATGCCCTGTGTACCATTATAAAGAACTTTCTCTTTTTTTGCCATTTGAATTTGTCTTAAGTTACTTTAAGTGTTTATTGATATTGGTGTTATGAATTTATTTATCAGCTTTATGAAGTTCTGGCTTCTGTTTCTTAGTCTCCCAACCGTGAACTTTAATTGTCCAATTTTAAGCACCAACTCAGATCGTTTCCAATCTTGAATTCATTAACTGGCTCCCAGTCTCTAAATTTCCTAGTATATAGATCAAGGGCTTTAAATGTGAGATGATGCATCTTACTAACAACTACCTTATGTTTTTTAAATTTACTTTTTAATAAAGGATAATTGCTTTACAGAATTTTGTTTTTTTTCTGTCAAACCTCAGCATGAATCAGCCATAAGTATACATATACCCTCTCCCTTTTGAACCTCCCTCCCACCTCCCGCCCCATCCCACTCCTCTAGGTTGATACAGAGCCCCTGTTTGAGTTTCCTGAGCCATACAGCAAATCCCCATTGGCTATCTATTTTATATATGGTAATGTAAGTTTCCATGTTACTCTTTCCATACATCTCACCCTCTCCTCCCCTCTCCCCATGTCCATAAGTCTATTCTCTATGTCTCTTTCTCCATTGCTACCCTGTAAATAAATTCTTCAGATCCATATTTCTAGATTCTGTATATGTGTGTTAGAGTATGATATGTATCTTTCTCTTTCTGACTCACTTCTGCAGCACTATTTACAATAGCCACAACATGGAAGCAACCTAGATGCCCATCAACAACTACCTTATTTTTATGAGAATCTGCATGGCACAGTATCATGATTAAGAGCACAAACACTGGAGCAGACTGTTCAGATTCTGTTCCAGAGCTATCATTCACTATGTATGTGATCTAAGACAAGTTACTTAACCCTTCTGGGCCTCAAGTTCCTCATCTTCATAGAATGCTTATATGGATTAAATGAGTTTGTGTATGTAAAGCACTAATAAACAGTCCCTGCATAGCAAGCGCTATAGAAGTGTTAACCTTTGTCATTATTGTTATGCATGTGAAATAGATCGGTCCCCTCTTTTCTGGGGAAGAGCACTAATCAAACTGTAATCATTATCCTGCTAGTATTCAGGTCTAGAACTTCCAAGAGGATTGTATGATGGATCCCCCTGAAGGCAAGTAATACTGGAGGTTAGAGCTGAGAACAGGGGACCTGTGGGTTTGCTGGATATAAGGCCTCATCATATGCTGCAATGTCACTGGAATGCTGGAGAAAAGGATTCACACAAGTCACAAAAACAAGCTTGATGCATGATATATAAGCCTGTTGTGGGAAAACTGATGACGGTGAGAAGAGTAATATGCATTGTACCAGAGAATCGTAGGATGACAACAGGGGCTAGGCCTAGGAAAATTCTTGATGTGACATGGGTGGGTTGGCTATACTGAAATGAGAAGGACGAGAGTAGTCATGATGAACCACCCATTCTTTCCCCTAATAGGTTAAGTTTGACACTTTCCTTAGCTAACCTGTTAGAAAGTTTTGGCACATCCTAATGTATTCCTGGGCTGGATGAAGCACAAACTGGAATCAAGATTGCTGGGAGAAATATCAATAACCTCAGGTATGCAGATGATACCACCCTTATGGCAGAAAGTGAAGAAGAACTAAAGAGCCTCTTGATAAATGTGAAAGTGAAAGTGAAAGGAGAGTGAAAAAGTTGGCTTCACGCTCAACATTCAGAAAACTAAGATCACGGCATCCAGTCCCATCACTTCATGGCAAATAGATGGGGAAACAATGGAAACAGTGGATGAGTTTATTTTTTTGGGCTCCAAAATCACTGCAGATGGTGACTGCAGCCACAAAATTAAAAGATGCTTACTCCTTGGAAGGAAAGTTATGACCAACCTAGATAGCATATTAAAAAGCAGAGACATTACTTTGACAACAAAGGTCCATCTAGTCAAGGCTATGGTTTTTCCAGTGGTCATGTATGGATGTGAGAGCTGGACTACAAAGGAAGCAGAAGAATTAATGCTTTTGAACTGTGGTGTTGGAGAAGACTGTTGAGAGTCCCTTGGACTGCAAGGAGATCCAACCAGTCCATCCTAAAGGAATTCAGTCCTGAATATTCTTTGGAAGGACTGATGTTGAAGTTGAAACTCCAATACTTTGGCCACCTGATGCAAAGAACTGACTCATTGGTAAAGACACTGATGCTGGGAAAGATTGAAGGTGGGAGAAGGGGATGATAGAGGATGAGATGGTGGATGACATCACCGACTCAATGGACATGAGTTTGAGTAAACTCCAGGAGTTAGTGATAGACAGAGAGGCCTGGAGTGCTGCAGTCCATGGGGTCGCAAGAGTTGGACACAAGTGAGCAACTGAACTGAACTGAACTGAATGTATTCCTGAGACAAGAAACAGTTTCCTTTAGCTATTGCTATGACAAGGTAAATCAGGTTCTAAGTTGGTCATGATGTTCATTGGGGTTGGGGAGCATCTACAACTTCAAACAGTTGCTTAGCAGTTGCAGATATGGAAAATTTTAAATCATATCCTCTAATACTTGGAAAATAATAGATAGCTCTTAATTCATGGAGATAATAGATTTAAGAAATGACACAAAAATTTATTTCTTGCCCATGCTACTATAATTTAATGCATACTTGTACTGAGTGTTACAGCAGTTTGTGTCTGTCATTTCATTGATCCTTAGATCAACCCAATAAAAATAAAAGAAAATAAATATGGTAACATATTATTAGGTTTATTTTTTCATATGATCGATGTACTTCTCAGAGAGATTATACTATTTGCTGCATGATACCATAAACTGATTTAGGTTAGAGGTAAGTAGAATGCAGGAATAAAGTCAATAGGAACAATTAGAAGGCTACAGACACAGTCTAGATGAGACATAATGGAGGCCTAGACCTAGGTGGAAATGCTGGAGTTGTTGGCATATTGTCAGATCCTGGATGCAGTTGAAGGTATAATATCTGACAGAATGAATTGGGTAAGGATAGAAGCCAAAGAGTCAAGGAGGAATCAAAGTTTGTTGGCCTGAGGAAATAAGACAGTTGAAATTACCACAAACAAAATATGAAAGACTGAAGGGCAAGCAGGTTTAGAAAGTGAGAACAAGAGTTCAGTCTTTGACCTGTTAAGTTTGAGATATTTTAGTAAACATCCAAATGGAGATGTCAGGTAAATAGCCTGAAATTCAGAAGACACCTCTTTGGAGATAGAAACTTAGTATTCTGGCCCATAGAGTTTTTTAAAAATAGAAGTATAGTTGATTTACAATCTCATGTTAGTTTCAAATGTATAGCAAATTGATTGAGTTATATATACATATATGTGTGTGTATATACACATATATTTTTTCAGGTTCTTTTTTATTATAGGTTATTCCATGATACTGAATATAGTTCCCTGCACTATATGGTAGGTCTTTGTTGTTTATTTATTTTTTATGTAGTAGTGTGTTCATCCCAAACTCTTAATTTATCCCTTCCCTTTGACAACCATACTTTTGTTGTCTATGTCTGTCAGCCTATTTCTCTTATATAAATAAACTCATTTGTGCCATTTTTAAGATTATACATACAAGTGATATCATATGATATTTGCCTTTCCCTGTCTGACTTACTTCACTTAGTATGATAATCTCTAGATCCATCCATGTTTCTGTATATGACATTATTCATCCTTTTCTATGGCTGAGTAATAGATATTTTTAAAGATACAAGATTTAAGATATTATCTTAAGCATGAATGTAAATACAAGAAAAAACAATGCCAAAGACAAAGTCTTGGGTGGGTCATACCTCTTATAAATTGGGAAGGAAGAGGAAGTGTTAGCAAAGGAGAATGAGAAAACACATCCAGTGGAACAGCGGGGAAGAAAAGGATTGTGGTGGCCTGGAAGCCAAGTGCAAAAGTGAATTAAACGGAAGAGAGGGGGGCTTCACTGTTGGTTCAGTGGTAAAGAATCCACTTTGCAGGAGCGACTAAGCTGGCATGCCACAACTAGAGATCCCACATGCTGCAACTTAAACCCAATGCAACCAAACAAATAAAAAAATATTAAAGAAAAATTAAGAGAAGGGAGGGGTTCCGTTGTGTCCAAATGCTGCTGTCCATCAAGATGAAGGGTGATAGCTGACCATTTAGACTTAACAACATAGGGCTCATTAGTGGTCTTGAAAGGAACTATTTGATAACGTGAGTTTGCATGAATGTTTGGGGAAGCAAGGCAGTTTGGAGTAGGTTAAGAGACGTGTGTGCATGCTAAGTTGCTTCTGTTGTGTCCAACTCTTTGCAATGCCATAGACTGGGACCCACCAGGCTCCTCTGTCCATGGGATTCTCCAGGTAAGAATACTGGAGTGGGTTGCCATTTCCTTCTCCAGGGATCTTCCTGACCCAGGGGTCAAACCCACATCTCTCATGTCTCCTGCATTGGCAGACAGGTTCTTTACCTCTAGTGCCGCCTGGGAAGTCCAAATTTAAGAGACAGCGGGAAGAAAATATTTGGAGGCACCAAGGGTTGGGAGGAGAGATATACTTCTGGAAATATCAAGTTGTGTATTTTCATAGAGACAAGGGAGGGTGCATGTGAGAGCTGGAGTTTGACCCTGGTACTCTGGTCAGTTCATCACGACACACTATCCTAAGGCTTTCACACACTGGGCCTGTATATTCACTTTCCCTGTCTTCTAACCATCCATGAAGACATCATTCTTTAGCTGTGCACCGTTTCACTATTCTATCCTAAATGGAGATGTTGTCCTGTGAGTTGGCCATATTTTGGTGAAAGGGTGACTATAGATCTTGCTCTGACAGAAAGGTGACAACTAGTCTACTGTCAGGTTTTCTTTGAGTGACCTGGGGGTAAAAATCACTTCTCTAGAGAACAGAGCCTAACTGGCCATTAACATAAGGTTTGAGTGTTGTTCTATGACCTATGAGGTTATTATCAGGACCTGGAGTTTGCTGTCAGGGCTTTGAAGGATCAGAAGAATAAAAATTAGTGGAAAAGAATATGAGAAAAGAAAAGAGGCATCTAAAACTATTACTTTTAACTCTGCTCCCCAAAATAATAAATAAAGAGCTGGATGGTAGGAAACATATAGGTACAGATCTGTATAGTGTTAGTTGCTCAGTCATGTCTGACTCTGCGACCTCAGGGATTGTAGCCTGCCAGGCTCCTGTGTCCATGGAATTATCCAGGCAAGAATACTGAATGGGTAGCCATTTCTTTCTCCAGGGAATCTTCCCAATCCAGGGATTGAACCCTTGTCTCCTGCATTGCAGGCAGATTCTTTACCATCTGAGTCACTAGGGAAGTCCATATACCTTTGTGTGTGTATATATGTGTGTGTGTGTGTGTGTGTGTGTGTGTGTGTGTGTGTGTATATGCTAAGGGATGAGTAGATACTGTCCAGGAAGGCAGTCATTGGGTTTGAGGATTGACTGTCTTTGTCAATGTAGTTAGTGACTCTCATAGGCCATTAATGGGCCACTTTAGTAATTTCAGATGAAAACACTTTTTTTTTCTTTCATTAAACAAATTTAAATTCAGAGAAGTGTTGCCCTATGTGTTTAGAGGGTCTCCAACAGATTACAATCTCTTCGGAAGAACGACCATGGTTTCCCCCCTCCCCCTTTTATTAGTTCTAATTTACCTATTTAGCAGTTCTGAGTGTATTATACCTTCAATAAACATTTTTGATCAGTCCTCTCAACAGGTGATGAGTGGTAGGAGGTGGGGCAGATGGACAAAAACCTGTGGCAACTGAACTGGTCATCTGATGATGGGGAATAGCTGGACAGAGATCCTTGGCTGTTGTCTTGATGCCACAGGTGATTCTTAAGATTTTATTTTATTTCTTAAAATTTTATCTTGAGGATTAGTCATTGTCAAGTCTCTACATGAGGAGATTTCTCATCAAGACTGAAAGAGAGAAAGAAAAGAAAGAGAAATAAAAAGGCTGAAAGAAAACTCTTATACACTATGTACCTTACGTTGTGGTCAAGGTCATATTCTTGGGTCCCTTGTGGCTTGCTTATCAGAACAATTAGCATTTATGAACCAATCCAGCTTTATGATACTTTTTTATTCTAAAGAAAGTAACTATAATATAATGTGATAAATTAATGAAAAACTAATTTCATTTAGAAGCTGTTATTTTTTACTTCCATCTCCAGGGTTAAACTGGATTAATCAACAAATACTGAACTACTGAAGGAAAACCCCTAAACCCTTAATGGTTATCTACATTGTATACAATATGAGTGTAATGTTGTTTGTGCTTTTTAAAACCAACTTTTTCAATTTTTACTCTCACAAACAATGATGTACTGAATGACCATAAACATATTTTTTTAATTTGTAGGAATTCTTTATATTTTACAAGTATTAATACTTTGTTATATGCCTTTTAAATGTTGTCTTTGAGGCTTCCCCCCCACCCCCACTCTTTTCTTGTATTTTTATGTCTTATGTGTAGCATAGACTAATCTCTGGTACAAACAACATCACAGATATCCAAGCTATGATTACCACTGAAATTTACAAAACAATCATATAATACGCATTCATAACAAATGATCAATTAGTACATAACTCTACCTCTCTGTCTTAATACCAGTTATTTGCCTAACATTCTTTATTGTGTCAGTGGTGTAATTTGAAATCTTCCCTCATTTATCTAAAACAACTTTAAGAAAAGTCTATTAATCCTAAGAGGGACATGTCTAGTTCTTGGAAATGGTGTGAAAAATGATTTGTAACAGAGTTTGAAGCTCTTAGAGAATGTGTTTTTAGAAACAAAAAAAGTGGTGTGATGGATTCAAACGTTAATGATATTTTTATTTTACTATGTTAATTTATTTAATGTTCAACACCATTTCTCATGTCACTATCTTAGTTTGTATTGAAGCCTTCCAGTTTTATTTTCAATCTTACATACTTAAATTTTTGGAATGAAAATCTATAAAAGGCAGCCTTCACTGAATTACACTCTCATCCTCCCATCATTGTACAACTCCTTCACTTCTTGATGAAGAAGTATATGAACTGTAGCATTTTCAAATAGCCATAAAATTCTGTCAAAAGCCAAAGTGTATGTAAGTAATATGGTCAGCACACCTCACACAGAAAACCTTTGGGTTGGCAGAGTGATGAGTTCACAGAAGCAGAACCCTAGTAGAGATAGTACTCAACTTCCTATCTTCCCCTTTTACTTACTCCAAATGCTATTAAAAGTAGGAGCAGAGTTTGGGTCATTTATTTTAGGAAACAAACTTCCCAGGAAGAAAGAACTAGAGGGTGAGGAAGGAATAAGTGACCAACAAGATGATGACATTTTCTCTCTCTTACTCTCTTAGGGGTTTGAGGGCAATGCAACCCACTTTGGTATTCTTGCCTGGAGAATCCCATGGACAGAGGAGTCTGGCGGGCTACAGCCTGTAGGGTTGCACAGAGTCAGACACAGCTAAAGCAACTTAGCACTCACACACTATTAGCTTATTTTGGGTTTCCCTGGTACCTTAGATGGTAAAGAATCTGCCTCAGTGGGAGATCCGAATTTGATCCCTGGGTCAGTAGGATATCCTGGAGAAGGGGATGGCTACACTGATCTGCCATATGTGTTTTTGCATTTGCGGTCTCCTCCCTTGCACGAAATTTTATAACATTTCCTGAATGAAATAAGAGTCAGTTGTGTGAGTGGTCTTTTTTCCCCCCAAGCTAAAGCTTAGCTGGAATGCTGAATGCTGAATTGATATCTGAGGAAGTTGTATTGCTCCACCTAAGACCAATTTGCACCTAATTTCATTAAGCCTTTGGATCAAGTACTATGGCAATGTTTCCTCTCCCTTACATCTTTAGTAAGAAATCCACAATATAATTTGGGATGACATTGAAGTCTTTTAGGCTACATTTTCCAATCTTTTAGAAAGGGGTAGCCATATAATTAAATCCAACCACTGAGATGGGGCGGGAGGGGGGGAATATGGCTTTTTTCCATATGAGGCTTCCAGGAAGTTTCAGAGACAATTAGGGCAAACTGTTGTACTTATACCCTCTGTAATTCATTCCTATGGGCTGGTATGTGGATGAGATAGATGGAGCTCCAGCAGTCATTCTAGATTATCAATGAAACTGGAATTCACATACTGAGATGCCAGAATAGAACCCAAACCTGTATCTCTGAGGACTGCAGAGTTACCAGTTGACTTTGGATTGCCTAGTTCCAGAGTTCTTTTATGTGAGGAGGAAGTAAGCTGTACTGTGTGCAAGCTATTTTTCTGTTTTCTTTTATGTGTAATTTTCTTCTTTTATTATTGCAAACCAGAAACACAGTAGCCACAAGATAGAAATCTATAAAGTTGGTTCAGGAGATGCTGCAGTTTTCCCTTCAACTGTGGATAAATAAAATATAGTCTCCTGAGTATATGTATTATTACCTTTCACTAAGAAAACTGAATTCATGCCTTAGCACCAAATATGACAGAGAGCTTTTAGAGTTGAGGTTTTAACTTGTAACCCCACTTTCTGGGTACCTGGATATCTTAGTTGTATTCTGATTACCTATTACCTTTGGAATATCTAGGACAACCAATAACAATATACTTTCCACAATAATCTTCTCTCATTTCTCTCATATAATTTCCATGGGCAATGCTGTCCAAGAGTACACCTTCAGTCAATAATTCATTTGTTATTCACTTTTGACACTGGCCAGGTCACTAGCCACTGAAGAATTTAGCAATCCCTTGCCTCCTGGGTAGTATAAAAACTGGGTGACACAAAAAATGGGGGTTGTATATGTATATTACTGGGGATAGTGGCACACAACCTAACTAACAATCAGAGGCACAGTATTCTCTGTATCCTGTGCGTGTTACAGAGAGAACAGTATCCAACCCTGGGAGAGCTGCCTATCACCAATGGAGAGTACACGAGGACCCGGACGGGTCACCGCTGAATGCACGTTGAACACCTAGGAACACTGCTGGGCAGTGTCTCAGCGATGCCTAAGCTGTACTAGTGTGTAATCTTTGCACATTTTAACACATTTTGCTTCCTTTGCATCTTCACATTGGCAACCTGAAGCTTAAAAAAGTTCTGTGGAGTTTAGCATGGAGAATAAAAGTAAGACAAAAGCTAGTGATGAACTGGAGAAAGAATGAAATGAACTTCTTGCCCTGGAAATGACTGATGGACTGTTAAATTGCTCCATGTAGATGGTGTGCATGCACATGCATGCATGTCTGTGTGTGCATTTTATCATTGTCTTCCCATTTGTTTCTGAAGGTGTTTTTTTCAGTTTTCTCTTCTGTATATGCTTTGCTTTTTTTCTACTTTTCTCTCACTTATCTTTCTTCTCATGAAGTTTGGATTTTATTTATATATATGAATTATTGTTTCAAAGTCTTTTCCTCTAAATTCCTCTCTCTTTTTGTGTTAACCATTGCTGATCTTGTACTCTTTTTGCCTATCTCCTTCATATCATCTTTCTGTTCAGAACACATATCTTCATCCCATCTTTCTGAACACTTCATTGTTCTCTCTTTTGACCATGAAATCAAAGAACTAAAGTGCAATATGTGTAATGGTGTGTTTTCTCTATCTGAAAACAAACAAAAGGTGATTGATTTTTTTCAGTTCAAAATAACTGTCTGAACATATACCTCTAATCCCACTCTAAGTTTTAATAAAATAATGTGCAAAAATATAAAAGTAACATTTTTAAGGATCTTGGAAAAGCTTGGTGGGCTGTTGTTCTAAGGCTGAAACAATTGAGAGATTTCTGTAAAAAAAAGAAGCAGATGGAATCAGCTCCAAAATATACAGGTTTTTCATTTGTTTTGCTTGTTTTAGTAGAACTATAAAGTAATCCAGGGTGAGAGAAAGTGTCGACAAGAAAAGGAGGCCATACAGAGTTTGCTGTTTAACAGCTTCATCTATACCACCTGCTTAGATTAGCTGTTTTCACTGTTTGTCGGGTATAAACAGAGGTACACATCACTTGCCAAATACATTTGGTAGTCCTGATACAAGAAGTTACCAGATTGAGTACTGAGGTCTATCAAACCAGGACAGTTTTCTGCTGCATTTACAGCTGTTAGGAGAAAAGAGAAATTGATACCATAAGAGTAATTACCAATACTTGGTAAAGAAAACCAAAATTTATATACTCTCTTTCATGTCTCCTATGAGCATACAACCCAGGTTCTTACAATTAGAATCTTGATTTGCTGTAGTGGTAGAGATATTGTCACTTGAACTTAGGACATAAATATCATTTCCTAATACACAAATAAATTGAGGAAAGCTAAGAGCATGAAAGAAGACCTCCACAAGCAACAAAGAGAATAAAAATATTAAAGAATATTGTTTGTGATGGGAAAAAATAGGTAAATTAATGCCTATCAGATTATTACCCCTAAGTAAATGTTTGAAGATATGATGAAATGTATCAATTCTACTTAAAAATGACAAAACAGTAACAACAATAAGGCCATCAGATTGCTCTTTAAGGAAGTTCTCATAATCCATGAAATTTAAAGACAAAATCATTGATTTAAGACAAGATATAATAGATAAACTGAATGGATACAGCCAGTATATAATTGGTGAAATGGAAACAGAACCAAGGAATTATTCTAGAATATAATGCAAAGGTGAAAGAAAAGATACAAAAGAAACATTATGTAACATAGAAAACAGGTATAGCAGTTTCATCATGAATCAAAAAGGCATTTCAAAAGATGTAAAGGAGAGCAATGTATGAAAATAGAAGAAAATATTCCTGAACTGAAGACAGACTTTCCTTGAAATTTAAAGAAATTGTTGGATGTCAATAATGAAGAAAGCCCAGATTCTCCCTGGTGAGATTTCAAAATACCAGTGATAGAAAATTCTAAACTTCTAGAGAACAAAGTTTTAGTTCACTGTAAAGAATAGTCCTCAGACTGGCATCAGACTTCTCACCTATAGCACGGATGGTAAAAGACAAGGAAAGATTGTCTTCAAAGTTCTGAGAGAATATAATGTAGAATATAGATTTCTCTTTGTATTATGTTAAACTAACATTCAACAGTAGAGGCAAAGGAAAACATGCTTTGTCATAAAACAATCAAGAGAATTTATTACTAACAAAATAATTGTAAATGAATTACTGTAGCATAACTTGGAGCAAAATTCTGAAACATTTTCTAAAAAATATAGGGGTTAGACTGATGAAAATCAGAAATGAAAGCATGTTGAAAAATTTTGTTTTGAAAGATGAGGAGTAAATATGAATACTTTTAGCTGTAATGGTAATTACATTAAATATGTTTTTTAAGTGAAAATGATAGCACTAGATAAAAAGAAATTTTTTTAATAAATCATGAATATCAAGGAAAAAAAGACAGTGGAAATGACCTGATTGTAGTTAGGCACTCCACATTCAAGTCAGAGATTAAACAATAGTATCTATCACTGTTACTATGCTAATTTATTCTGTAGAACTTAACAAATATAGTAAGTTATACAACATGTATATTAAGAAAAACAAAAATTATTCATATTTGCAAAGTATATAATTTCTTACTTAGAAAATCCTGATGAAATAATGGAAAAACACTGTGACCCTCATAAGTTTAGTAAAACTCCCACATGCTATATACATTGACAAAAATCAGTAGCTTGAATAATTACCAGTGAGAAACTAATACAAATGTATCATTTTAATAATAGTGTTAAACTTTTAAATTATATGAGAGCTTATGATAATAAAGTATAATATCATATTAAAATCACAGATAAGAGTTGATTAAAAGATAAAACAAACAAATCCCCTGAGTAAATGGAAAGAAATGGTATCTGGCTGTAGGATTTAATATTATAGAAATATCGATATCGATTCTCAAATTAATCTGTGATTTCAGTTCAGCTTCAATCAACATCCCACTGGCATTGAAAGGTTTTCTTTTTTCAAAATTAAATTTTTATATTGAGATAATTCTAAGCTAAGAGAAAAGTTTGCAAAAATAGTACAGAATTCCCATATATTTTTCCCTCGGGTGCCTCTTAAGTTAACGTCTTACATAACCTTAGAACTTTTGTTGAAAGTAAAAAATGAACCTTGGTAGTTTCTACTAATTTAAGTCAGGAACATAGATTTTCCTGATTTTTCCCCTAATATATGTTTTTCTCTTACAGGATTCAATACAGGCTACCACACTGCATTTAATTGTCAACTCCCTTTGTCTCCTCTGATCTATGAAAAAATCTTATTCTTTTTTTGTCTCTGTTGGTGGGAGTGTAAACTGACACAGCCACTATGGAAGATGGTATGGAGATTCCTTTAAAAACTAGGAATAAAACTACCATATGACCCAGCAATCCCACTCCTAGGCATATACCCTGAGGAAACCAAAATTGAAAAAGACACATGTATCCCATTGTTCACTGCAGCACTATTTACAATAGCTAGAACATACAAGCCACCTAGATGTCCATCGACAGATGAATGGATAAAGAAGTCGTGGTACATATACACAATGGAATATTACTCAGCCATAAAAAGGAATGCGTTTGAGTCAGTTCTGATGAGGTGGATGAACCTAGAACCTGTTATATAGAATGAAGAGAGTCAGAAAGAGAAAGATAAATATCATATTCTAATGCATGTATACAGAATCTAGAGAAATGGTACTGAAGAATTTACTTACAGGGCAGCAATGGAGAAACAGACATAGAGAATAGACTTATGGACATGGGGAGAGGGTGATGTATGGAAAGAGTAACATGGAAACTTACATTACCATATGTAAAATAGATAGCCAATGGGAATTTGCTATATGGTCCAGGAAACTCAAACAAGGGCTCTGTATCAACCTAGAGAGGTGGGACGGGGAGGGAGATGGGAGGGAGGTTCAAAAGGGAGGGGATATATGTATACCTGTGACTGATTCATAGGTTTGACATGAGGTTTGACATGACCTTGACACTTTTGAAGAGTTAGTTATTTTGTAGACTCTCTCTCAGTCTGGGTCTGGTGAAATTTTCTCCTCATGAGATTGTGGTTCTGCACTATTGGAAAGGATATTACAGAAGTATCTGAAATGTGCCTTTCTCAGTTCATCATCTCAGGGGTACATGGAGTTGATACGTACCACTGATGATGTTAACCTTGATCACTTGATTAAAGTGGTATCTTCCAAGATTCTATACTCTTAGATAACTATTTAGCCCTTTGTAATTGCAAATTTATAGAGTACAGTCTTTGAGGGCTTATTGTATAATATCTTAAACTTTACAATATCCACTAAACATTGTTTTCTAAAATTCCTTAATATGTTCTTTAAAGTTACTTAATTATGATCATATGGCTCACATTTTTTCTTCCCCAAGACATTTAATTTGTTTGTGCTAAAATTTTCATCTATTAATTTAGCATCTTTTGGGTGAACTCTGACTGCAGTATTTGATCCTATGCCATCCTAACAGTAACTTTAAGTCTCCTTCTTTCTTTCTGCGTTTATTAATTGGTATTCTTCTCTAAAGAAGATTTGTCACTTTTAGTTTTTCATTTGTTTGATTTTATTTTTTTCTGTGCTGGGTCTTTACTGGTGTGAGAGAACTTTCTCTAGTTGCAGTGAGCAGGGGCTATTCTCTAGTTGTGGTGTGTGGGTTTGTCATTGTGATGGTTTCTCTTGTTGCAGAGCACAGGCTCTAGTCCTGCGAGCTTCAGCAGTTGCAGCTCATGGGCTCTAGAGCATGGGCTTGGTAGTTGTGGTACAGGGGCTTAGTTACCTCGCAGCATGTGGGATCTTCCCAGACTAGGGATCGAACCTGTGTCCCCTGCATTGGTTGACAGATTCTCAACCTAGTGGTTGACAGATTCTCAACCACTAGACCACCAGGGAAGCCCTGCTTGTTTTAATTTATATCAATATAGTATTATCTTTGGGTTATAATATAGTATTGTTGTTTAATCACTGTCATGTCCAACTCTTTTGAGATCCCATGGACTAAAGCCCTCCAGAATCCTCTGTCCATGAGATTTCCCAGGCAAGAATGCTGGAGTGGGTTTCCGTTTCCTCCTCAGGGGATCTTCCCAACCCAGGGATCAAAACTGCATCTCCTGCACTGACAGGTGGATTCTTTACCACTGAGGCACCAGGGAAATCCATAATTACAGTATTACCATTATTAATTTTTTTCCTCAAGGCATTCCACCATTTGACCACTGAAAACTTTCAGATTGGTTCTTAGGGCCTTTTGAAATGTCACTCTTTTTTTTTTTTTTTAAATCACTTTCTTATCTCCTGGCACCACAGATGATTCAGGTTTATATTTTATTTTACCTGCCTCAAAGGCTTCCCAGGTAGCACAGTGGTAAAGAATCCACCTGTCAGTGCAGGAGATGCAAGAGATCTCCTTGCGTCTCTGACTCAGGTTTGATCTCTGAATCAGGAATATTCCCTGGAGAGGAAATCACAACCCACTCCAATATTCTTGCCTGGGAAGCCCATGGACAGAGGAACCTGGCAGATTACTGTCCATGTGGTTACAAAGAGTCAGACATGATTGAGCACACACAGCAGATTTACCTGCCTCAGTTTTGGACAATTAAACCAGTTCTCCAGAGAACCCTATGTGTGTATGTGTGTGTGTGTGTGTGGTTTACTTGTTTGTTTGTTTTTGGTTTTAGTTTAACAGAATGGTATTTAGAAACCAAGATCTGGGTGCCAAGTATGCTCATTGTCATTGGGATGTCACTGCTTCTAAGCCCATGAGCTAGTACACACAGATACACTCAAAGACACACACTTATGTATATACCCTTTACCTATCCATCTATCTATCTATCCATCTACCTATCTATGCATCCATCTAGCTATCAATATTTTTAACCACACATCTATATTGATACCTCTGCTTTATATCTTCTACCACAGGTTCATTCTGGTCTTTGTTTATTTTTTAACTGTAACTACTTATTCTAACTCTGGTTATCTATAGTACCTTTACTTATTTGTTCACCTAAGGTATACCAACAAAGTAGAATTAGAATTTCTACACATATCCCCATAAAAAACAATTTAACAAGTAGATTGCAGTATTTGAGTACAGGTTTTTTCTCATTTTTAGCTTTATTGCATCCAATACCATTTTATAAAGTTAATCATCTTTTTCGTCTCATTTATTTTAATATTATTGTGTGATTTATTTGTAATGCAGTTAGATACATTGGTTACAGTTTCCATTCCATCTTTCTCCTCCCTCCCACACACATTATGTATGACTGACTTAATTTTTAAAAATTCATGTGCAGTGAGTTTCACACTTTGAGGTTTATAGTTCTCTGACAAATGCACAAAATCATGTATTCACCATCACAGTTCTCCCCAGATTTCCTTGTGCATACACCCTTCTCCCCAACCCCCACCTGAGCTACTACATGTGCCTTTTCCAGAGTGACACATAAATGAAGTCATGTACTATGTTGCCTTTTTGGTTTGAGTTCTGTAACTCAGTAAAATGTATGAATGATTCACATAGGTTGCGTGAATTAATAGTTTGCTATTGTTTTTACTACTGCGTAATAGTCTGTTATCCCTGGAGAAGGGCATGACAACCCACTCCAGTATTTTTGCCTGGAGAATCCCCCATGGACAGAGGAGACTGGTGGGCTACAGTCCACAGGGTCCAAAGAGTCGGATATGACTGGAGCCACTTAGCATGCACGCACACGATAGTCTAGTGTATGAATATTCTACAAGATGTTTATGCACCATTGAAAGAGATGTTTTCCCCCTAGTTTTTGGTGTTTGGGGCTTCCCTGGTGGCTCAGATGGTAACGCGTCTGCCTGCAATGCGGGAGACCCTGGTTCAATCCTTGGGTCAGAAAGATCCCCTGGAGAAGAAAATGGCAACCCACTCCAGTACTCTTGCCTGGAAAATTCCACGGATGGAGGAGCCTGGTGGGCTACAGTCCATGGGGTCGCAAAGAGCGACTTCACTTTACTCACTTTTGGTGTTTATGAATAAAATTTCTGTTAATATTGTATATAGTTTTTTATATTTGCAAGTTTTTATTTCTTTGTGATAGATGCCCAAGAGAAGTGTAGTTCCATATTTATGTTTACAAGAAACTGCCATACTATTTCTACAGTGACTCTAGCATTTTGAATTTCCACCAATAACTTATGTAAGCTTCAGTTGCTTCTTGTTAGTACTTAAATAGCAATCTTTTTGTTTTTGTTTGCATTGTTTTTTTTTCCTCTTATTTTCAACATTCTAGTAAATGTATAGGGGTATCACATTGTGGTATTAATTTGCATTTCTGTAATTACTAATTATATTGAACGTGTTTTCATATGCTTGTCATCTAGTTAGCATCTTACTGATCTTTTTTTTTAATCTTTTATCCACTTTTGTTAGATTGTTCATTTTTAATATTGAGTTTTGAGAGATTTACATATTTTGGAAACAAACCCTTTTCATAATTATAATATACATATATATGTACCAGTCTATGGCTTGTTATTTCATCCTTTTATCAGGATCTTCCAAGTAGAAAAAGTTTCTAATTTTAAAAAAGTCAAATTTATTCTTTATTTTGTTTCATGAGTCATAATTTTAGTTTTATGTCTATAATCTCTTTGCCTAACCCAATGTCATGCAAATTTTCTCTGATATTCTTCATTATTCTTGTTCTTCAGTGAAAATAGGGAAGATAAAAAGAGTTTCTTTGCTCTTTCACACAGCTACTTTTCCCTATAAGACTTCTTAGGACTTTCCCAAATCTTTTCTTAGTGTACCATATGGGGTTCATGGAGAGACAGACTACAAGGGGATGTAGATAGTTTCTGTGGCCTCTGGGGCTTCACACTGTCCTTCCAGGGCTGAACTCAGCCTTTATCAATGTTTCAGCTTTGGTAGTTTAACTTTTCTTCCTATATCTGGCTTCTGTTTACCCTGGGTGAGTGAATGATCAAATCTCCTCTCTCCTTATGAGCACCATCTCTCTTTGTATGTTTGGTACTATTTGGTGGGCCTCAGCTCTTTGATGGGTTAAAAAAGACTAATGAAGTTAACCTGACTCTTTTTCATTGCAAGTGTAGGCATGATCTCCTATAACCTCTATGTCTTAGGTGAAAGCTGAAATAACCCCATTTTAGATGTTTAGGAAACCAGAATAACTGATTTCCAGTAAATGAAAAATATTATGCAAAAAAAATTAAAAGTAACAATAGGCAAGATTTTCCTTCTAAACATATTATGATTTTACCTTATTATATTTTAAATAGTAGTTTACTGTATTATACAGCTCGCTCAATTGAAACAATGAAATTTGGTAGAGAAATAAGCACTGCAAATCAATGGAACAGAATTGATTTTCCAGAAACAGACTCTATAAATATGCTATTGTGTGCATGTGTGTGTCAGTCACTCAATCATGTCCGACTCTGCAACCCCATGGACTGTAGCCCATCAGGCTCCTCTAAGGGATTCCTGAGGCAAGAATACTGGAGTGGGTTGCCATCTCCTTCTCCAAATATGCTATTAGTATATGATAAAGGAGATGACTCAAGTCTAGAGACAAACATTACTTACTAAAGACTTAGGGACAATTGGCAATCCATTAGAACAATAAGTTAATTTTCTGTATCATAACTTTAACAACAATCATGTCCAAATATGCTAAGGATCGAAATATAAGGAAAACTAACAATAAAGGTATCATATACATGAAATGATAGAGTGTTCTCGTAGTCGTGGCATGGGATCGCTAAGGAAGACACAGAACTCAGACACTGCAAAGAAAAGACTGAACATTTTAATCAACTAAAAATAAATATTTATTAAAATGTCTAATAACATAAAACATCATAGAGTTTAAAAAAACAGTAATAGGACAGGAGAAAGTATTTGCTTATATTTACTTTCTCTATAGGACTTCACAATAAATACTATCATTACTCAATAGCTAAATAAAGTTATTGGGAAAGATTAAAACTGACAATTCTCAGAAGAATTGAAATGATCAACAAACAAAAGCTAAGATGCTCAACTTAGCAATGAGAAAACAACAACGACAGGAAGATACTATTTTTCATAGCAATGGCAATTTTTAAGCAAATTTATAAACAATTCCTATTGATCACTGAAAGGAACTGAGAATTTTTACATATTGTTGATGAGAAAATATGCTTTAAATGCCTGCTACCTAGACAGCATATTAAAAAGCAGAGACATTACTCTGCCAACAAAAGTCCATCTAGTCTAGACTATGGTTTTACCATAGTCATGTATGGATGCTAGAGTTGGACTGTAAAGAAAGCTGAGCACCAAAAAATTGATGCTTTTGAACTGTGGTGTTGGATAAGACTCTTGAGAGTCCCTTGAACTGCAAGGAGATCCAACCAGTCCATCCTAAAGGAGATTAGTCCTGGGAGGACTGATGTTGAAGCTGAAACTCCAATACTTTGGTCACCTGATGCGAAGAGCTGACTCATTTGAAAAGACCCTGATGCTGGGAAAAATTGAGGGCAGGAGCAGAAGGGGATGACAGAGAATGAGATGGTTGGATGGCATCACTGACTCAATGGACATGAGTTTGGGTAAGCTCCAGGAGTTGGTGATGGACAGGGAGGCCTGGCATGCTGCAGTCCATGGGGTTACAAAGAGTTGGACACAACTGAACGACTGAACTGCTACTACTACTATTAAGCATGCTAACTGAGCAGACTTCCAAACATAAGCACATTAAAAAAAAAAAAAGCCTAATTCCTTTGTTACAGGAACCAAATCCTCTTTAAGCTTGCTTATTCAACTTAAGCAAATTATTAACTCTTCCATCTGAAAAATTCACTTGGAAGGAACTCAGCTTTGAGTGAGGCTGGATCAGTAAGCACCTATTTCCTACTGTCTCTCAGTTCTCCCTTCTGTCCTGTAGTTGCCTCCCCCTGTGATACTGAGATGGTGTTATGAGAGCTGAATCATGTGCCAAAAATTCATATGTTGAAGTCCTAATGCCCAGTACCTCAGAATGAAACAGTATTTGGAGATAGGATTTTGAAGAACTAATTTAAATTAGGTCCTCAGGCTGTGCCCTAACCTGATGTAACTAGTATATTTATAAGAGGGAATTTGAACATAGCACACACAGAGGGAAGATAATGTGAAGACTCAGAATTTGGCCATCAATAAACCAAGGAGAAAGGCTTTGAACAGACCTTCTTACAAGGTCCTCAGAAGGAATCAACACTACGGAGACCTTTGTCTTGTGCTTCTAGCCTCCAGCACTATGAGAAAATAAATTTCTGTTGTTTAAGTCACCCAATCTGTTACTTTGTTACAGTAACCCTGGAAAACTAATACAGATGAAATCCAACATCTCCCAGGGCTCCCTTTTCTCCTGTCTATGTACAATAAGTATCTCAGAATTCCCATCAGAATCCCTGAGTTTCATTTGTGTTGGAACAGTTTTAAGACATGTGCCATCCTTTAAGTGCATCACTGTTGTGATCAGAGGTCTAAATGTACTCATTGCTTTAGCCAAGTCCTAAGCTTCTACTGAAGCCTGGTGTCCCCAGTACCAAAAGAGCTTGAATAGAATATGAGGCTACTGCAAATGAGGGAGATAGGACTGGATGCCACATGTCTTCTCTGTTCTTCGACCTACAACTTTTCTTCTCACTAACTGAAGGAAACACTGACATGTGTGTTCAGAGGAACCATATGAGCTTTTTATTATGCCATCTTTGTTATAGTGAAAAATTAGACTCAATCTCAATGCCTGCCAGTAAAATAATGACTAGTTAATCTGTGATAAAAGCATAGAATGGATTAGCATGCCTTCTATGCTAATGTTTAAAAGAATGAATTATATTTACATGGTCTGAAATGGAAAGATCTGCATGACCAAAATGGGAAATGGGAGTTCTGAACAATATCTATAGAATGATAAATGTTACCAAAAAAAGTCAACAAATTGCATTCCTGTGTGGACATATGAGGCTTTCCAGGTGGCCCAGTGGTAAAAAAATCGCATGAAATATAGGAGATATAAGAGGTGTAGGTTTGATTCCTCATTCAGGAAGATCACCTGTAGATGGAAATGGCAACCCACTCCAGTATTCTTGCCTGGAAAATTCCATGGACAGAGGAGCCTGGCAGGCTACAGTCCATGGGGTTGCAAAGAGTTGGACACAATTGAAGTGGCTTAGCGTGCATGCATGTGGACATGTAAATGTGTATATGAATTTTTTAAATGGCTAGGAGGATACCTATCTAACTGGCAAAAGTGGTTATGTCAGAGAAAGAGTTGAAGATAGGATTAGGAGGATTAATTATGAAAATTTTGCTTTATTTGTGGTTTTTCCTATTTATGAGGATGCATGCAAGTAATTAGTATTTATAGAACTAAAAAATGAATAAGTGCTTAGTATCATAACTGGAATATAGTGAGCACTTAGTAAATGTTAGTAGTTATTATTAAGAACAAGTGAGACTTTTCAAATCAGTTTCCTCCAGATGCATGTAAATTAGACCATGGAAATCTGTGGTCTTGGCACAGGGGGCCAGGTGCTTGGCAAGAGGGCCAGGCAACAAGATGACATACACATATTACATGTACATGTACGGATTTAAGTGTACAAATGTAGAAAGTCACTCACCATGCTGATATCTGTGATTACAATTGGGAGCTCATGGACTACAGAAGGGATGAAGCTGGCCTCCATTTTTATTTCACCTATTATGTTCTTTTAACTTTTCATAAGCATGCATTGTTTGGGTACTATTTGAAGTAATAAAAATTATACTTATGTAATCTCCAGTTTGTTTCTATAATCTATATCCTCATTTGCTTAAAAACTTATCCCAGCAAGGAAGAGCAATTTGCAAAAGCATTAATTGGAGCCCTGTTTGTGTTCTTGTATTCCGGGCTATTGAGCGAGAATGAGGATTGTTTGTCAAAGCAGGACCAGCTGGGATTCTCTGGCTGACTCCCAGGCGCAACTGTGAAGACACGGATCCTGGGTGCTCTCCCACCTCGTCAGGAGCAGCGCTTCTCCTGTCTGCTCTTGGCACCCCGCAGCATCCTGTGCCCCGCTAAGGTGTTAACTGACAACTGACAGATTTTACTAAGAGCCTACTCTTCTCAGTAGTATTTTCATTTTAAAAGTTAACTTCAAAACTAAAAAAAAAAAAAAAAAAAAAAAAAAAAAAAGAAAAGAAAGAAAGAAAAAACTTCTAAGACTAAGAATCAAGGCATAAAGTTTCTTATGATAAAATAGCCCAAAAATATGATCACCACTCTCCCATCCTTGAAGCAAATAACTTGTCTCTTGACCCTTGAGTTCCCATTAGCTACTATCCAGTGTTTATCAGTTTTTATGCAAAATTTTCAATAGAACAAGTCCTTGTCTCTTCTGCTAATTTCCAGATTACTGCAGCGTAATCTGGCTTCATCTTTTCTCCTGAAACTGCTTTTTAAGGGCACCATCATTAAGATCTAATCACCAATCCAAGGGACTTAAATTTAATTCAGTACTCTCTAGGAGAATGATGCTGTGGCACTTTTCATAATTTTTAATTTGTTTGTTTCTCTACCTGATGGGGAGATTCTCTTTGTCTGAATCTTGCCTCATTCATCCTCATATCATAGCTGTCTTTTACAGTGCTTAGCCCATGATCATGCTGATCACAGATATCCACTTACTCCCTGATAACCATTGAAAGATTGGATGATTTGGAAGGCCCAGTCCTGGTCACACAGTAGGAGAGAATAAAATGTATGCAAAAGCATGCCAGGCAGTGAGAGTATTAGACTGGTGGAGGTATCTCATCTGGTTAATTCTATTAGCAGTCCTTCAATGATGCCATATGCCCACTCTTCAGATTGGCTCTGATTATAAGAATTAGAATTCTGAAGGTATAACTTGGTGCCAGAACTGGAATGCTGTTTGGTTGAAAGAGAGGAGTGGCATCTCCATCATGACATTGGGTAAAGCATGGGAATAAGAAGAGGAGAGAGTCATTCTAATATTAGAGCAAGAATGTAATTCCAGTGCCCAAGGTTTAAGTCATATATTATTTTTAAAAAATAATTTATTTAGCTGTGCTGTGAGTTAATTGAGACATGTGGGATCTAGATCCTTGACTAGGGATCAGAACCCAGGCACCCTGCATTTAGAGTACAGAGTCTTACTGGACTACTAGTATATATGCATGCTAAATCACTTCAGACATGTCCAATACTTTGTGACCCTCTGGACTGTACCCCGCCAGGCTCCTCTGTCCATGAGATTCTCCAGGCAAGAATACTGGAGTGGGTTGCCATGCCCTCCTCCAGATGATCTTCCCAATCCAGGGACTGAACCCACATCTCTATGTCTCCTGCATTGGCAGGTGGGTTCTTTACTACTAGCACCACCTGGAAAGTCCTATGAAAGTTCCTAAATTATACATTATTCTTATTCCTAAACCCCAACAACACAGACCAGGCCACTTCCATAACTGCAAATGGAATTGAAGATGGGTTTTAGTTACTTTTAATGACATCTCCAAGCAAGTCCTGAGCTCTGCTGAAGAGATGGGTACATGATCTCAGTTTTTAATGTGAGTTTTCAAAATGCTGTGGTGAAAAATAATACTTCTGATCATGATCCCACCTCTCACACATCTCCTACAATTATTGTCCCCGGTTCTTTTTGCTTTAGTCTTACTGTGATGCAGACCATGTCATGGTGGGTGCTAGTGGGGGATAAAGCAGAATAGATGTTTTTCTGGAACTCTCTTGCTTTTCAATGATCCAGCGGATGTTGGCAATTTGATCTCTGGTTCCTCTACCTTTTCTAAAACCAGCTTGAATATCTGGAAGTTCACGGTTCATGTATTGCTGAAGCCTGGCTTGGAGAATTTTAAGCATTACTTTACTAGCATGTGAGATGAGTGCAATTGTGCGGTAGTTTGATCACTCTTTGGCATTTCCTTTCTTTGGGATTGGAATAAAAACTGACATTTTCCAGTCCTGTGGTCACTGCTAGTTTTCCAAATTTGCTGACATATTGAGTGCAACACTTTCACAGCATTATCTTTTAGAATTCGAAATAGCTCAACTGGAATTCCATCACCTCCACTAGCTTTGTTCATAGTGATACTTCCTAAGGCCCAGTTGACTTCACATTCCAGGATGTCTGGCTCTAGGTGAGTGATCACACCACTGTGATTATCTGGGTTGTGAAGATATTTTTTTGTACGGTTCTTCTGTGTATTCTTGCCACCTCTTCTTAATATCTTCTGCTTCTGTTAGGTCCATACCATTTCTGTCCTTTATTGAGCCCATCTTTGCATGAAATGTTCCCTTGGTATTTCTAATTTTCTTGAAGAGATTTCTAGTCTTTTCCATTCTACTGTTTTCCTCTATTTCTTTGCCTTGATCACTGAGAAAGGCTTTGTTATTTCTCCTTGCTATTCTTTGTGACTCTGCATTCAAATGGGTATATCTTTCCTTTTCTCCTTTGCTTTTTGCTTCTCTTCTTTCACAGCTATTTGTAAGGCCTCCTCAGACAACCATTTTGCTTTTTTGCATTTCTTTTTCTTGGCGATGGTCTTGATCCCTGTCTCCTGTACAATGTCATGAACGTCCATTTATAGTTCTTCAGGCACTCTATCAGATCTAGTCCCTTAAATCCATTTCTCACTTCCACTGTATAGTCATAAGGGATTTGATTTAAGTCATACCTGAATGGTCTAGTGGTTTTCCCTACTTTCTTCAATTTAAATCTGAATTTGGCAATAAGGAGTTCGTGATCTGAGCCACAGTCTGTTCCCAGTCTTGTTTTTGCTGACTGTATAGAGCTTCTCCATCTTTGGCTGCCAAGAATATAATCATCTGATTTCGGTGTTGGCCATCTGGTGATATCCACATGTAGAGTCTTCTCTTGTGTTGTTGGAAGAGGGTGTTTGCTACGACCAGTGTGTTCTCTTGGCAAAACTCTATTAGCCTTTGCCCTGCTTCATTCTATACTCCAAGGCCAAATTTGCTGTTACTCCAAGTCTTCTTGACTTCCTACTTTTGCATTCCAGTGCCCTATAATGAAAAGGACATCATTTTTGGGTGTTAGTTCTAAAAGGTCTTGTAAGGTCTTCATAGAACCATTCAATTTCAGCTTCTTCAGCGTTACTCATCGGGGCATAGTCTTGGATTACCGTGATATTGAATGGTTTGCCTCGGAAACGAACAGAGACCATTTTGTTGTTTTGGAGATTGCATCCAAGTACTGCATTTCAGACTCTTTTGTTGACTGTGATGGCTACACCATTTCTTCTAAGGGATTCCTGCCCACAGTAGTAGATATAATGGACATCTGAGTTAAATTCACTCATTTCAGTCCATTTTAGTTTGTTGATTCCTAGAATGTATACTTTCACTCTTGCCATCTCCTGTTTGACCACTCCCAATTTGCCTTGATTCATGGACCTAACATTCCAGGTTCCTATGCAATATTGCTCTTTACAGCATTGGACCTTGCTTCTATCACCAGTCACATCCACAACTGGGTGTTGTTTCTGCTTTGACTCCATCCTTTCATTCTTTCTGGAGTTATTTCTCCATTGATCTCCAGTAGCATATTGGCACCTACCAACCTGGGGAGTTCATCTTTCAGTGTCCTACCTTTTTGTCTTTTCATACTGTTCATGGGGTTCTCAAGGCAAGAATACTGAAGTGGTTTGCCATTCCCTTCTCCAGTGGGCCATATTCTGTCAGACCTCTCCACCATGACCCGTCCATCTTGTGTGGCTCCACATGGCATGGCTTAGTTTCATTGAGTTAGACAAGGCTGTGGTCTATGTGATCAGATTGGCTAGTTTTCTGTGATTGTGGTTTCAGTCTGTCGGCCCTCTGATGCCCTCTCTTAGTGCCTACCATCTTACTTGGGTTTCTCTTATCTTGGACGTGGGGAATCTCCTCTCGGCAGCTCCTGCACCGCCAGGCACCACTTCTGTGGAAATTTCTGGAAAGAGATGGGAATAGCACCTGCCTCTTGAGAAACCTGTATGCAGGTCAGTAAGCAACAGTTAGAACTGGACATGGAACAATGGACTGGTTCCTACTAGGAAAAGGAGTACATCAAGTCTGTATATTGTCACCCTGCTTATTTAACTTATATGCAGAATATATCATGAGAAACGCTGGGCTGGAAGAAGCACAAGCTGGAATCAAGATTGCCAGGAGAAATATCAATAACTTCAGATATGCAGATGATACCACCCTTATGGCAGAAAGTGAAGAACTAAAGATGAAAGTGAAAATGTTCTTGATGAAAGTGAAAGAGGAGAGTGAAAAAGTTGACGTAAAGTTCAACATTCAGAAAACTAACATCATGACATCCAGTTTCATAACTTCATGACAAATAGATGGGGAAACAGTGAAAACAGTGGCTGACTTTATTTTTTTGGGCTCCAAAATCAGTGCAGATGGTGATTGAAGCCATGAAATTAAAAGACACGTACTCCTTCAAAGGAAAGTTATGAGCGACCTAGACAGCATATTAAACAGCAGAGACGTTACTTTGTCAACAATGGTCCATTTAGTCCAGGCTATGGTTTTTCCAGTAGTCATGTATGCATGTGAGAGTTAGACTATAAAGAAAGCTGAGCGCAGAAGAATTGATGCTTTTGAACTGTGGTTGGAGAAGATTCTTGAGAGTCCTTTGGACTTCAAGGAGATCCAACCAGTCCATCCTAAAGGAGATCAGTCCTGGGTGTTCATTGGAAGGACTGGTGTTGAAGCTGAAACCCCAGTACTTTGGCCACCTTATGCGAAGAGCTGACTCATTTGAAAAGACCCTGATGCTGGGAGAGATTGAGGGCAGGAGGAGAAGGGGATGACAGAGGATGAGATGGTTGGATGGCATCACTGACTCAATGGATATGAGTTTGGGTGAACTCCAGGAGTTGATGATGGACAGGGAGGCCTGGCGTGCTGTGGTTCCTGGGGTCGCAAAGGATCGGACACGACTGAGTGACTGAACTGCACTGAACTGAAGCAAGGGATAATGAGAAGGGGGGAAGGGAGAACTTCACTAGGTCTGTAGACAGGTGATAAATATGCTAATATACACTGAGTGACTTTCCTTCCCCTGAACAAGTCTGAAGTTAGAATAATTTTAAGTTCAGCCTGTTCTGACTGTAACAGAAATAATACCACTGTAATAGAAATGTGTCCTAAGATCAAAGTCTTCCACTTCTAAACCAAACATCTTTGTTGTGCCTCTGTGTTTGTTTTGACCTTAGAAGCTGACTCCTTTATCAAACAGTAGGAGACCATTATCTGGTGATAATGTATTTTGATTCCATTGTTGTTCTCTTAAAACTTGTTTCTTCTGGGCCCATCCTTCTGGTATGTTTATTTGATGACATGTTTAAAATCTTTGTAAGAGTTATATTAAAATGACAGATATTTTATATTGCTGACATAAACCACAATCATCAAGGCTGATAGTATACTCTGGTCTTGGTCTTGGCTACTGTATTCTTTAAAGCTCTTAGTTTCTTTTGAAATGTTGGCATGGTTGTCAATCATTCTCTATTATGCTTATAGTTTGTATGAGGAAGCCATTTGTTAAATTGCCACCTCCTAGATTCAAAGAACACTTACTGAATGCTTTCAGATAGAATGCTATCTTATTCTGTAAAATACTGGAAATCTTGCAAGGAGGAGAAATACCTGAGGGAAACAACAAATTATAGGAGAGAAAAGTAACAAAATAGTTTTCTCCATTCTCTATTAAACTTTTGATAAGAACTGAGAATAGCACTTAATTCCTCTCTCTCCTATGTGTGTTTTTGTTACTCCTTTGACTAGTAAACTTCTTTGGGGACAGGAAACAGATACTCCACTGGTGGCCTTGGGATTATAAAGGAATGACCACCCTAGGATGATGATTCACTGTGGTGACCCCAGAGTCAAAAAAAAAAAAAAAAAAAAAAACACCTCTTCAAATTTTCCACATTTTCTACCATCCTTTCTATCTTCCTGATAGATCCTGCTCTTCTCTAAGGCCAGAGAACTGATATGATTTTACAATTCTTTCCACCTGGTGTTTAGAAAAAGGAATTGGTATCTTTTTCAAATAAGTCCCAGCATTATTTAATAGGATTCAGGAGAGGTTTGCTAATAGAAGTCTATGGGAACTCATTGGATAATTGAAAAAACAAGAGATATGTGACTACATTTGTATATCAAGCTTGTAATGTGTGTCATATTACTTGCATATGGACATTGCCATCCTTCCCATGTATTCATTATGAATACATAGTAGTCTTTTAGTGCTTTTTTAAAAATTTCATTAATTGGCAGATATTATGTAGGAGTTTGGGAAGTTATTCAATATTAAAAAGAAACTCCCACTCTTAAAAAGAATTACTAAATTGAAGAGGTGGGGGGAAGAAACTCTCGGGCTTCATATGAGCTTACCCACTTGTTCCTACTGATCAAAACTCTTAACAAACATCAAAAACCACTGTGCTTAGATCCAGGGACAGTCATTAAGAAAAGGTCTAGAGTGCATTTCACACCAGGGGAAGGGAGAAATTCTTCTTGAAACAAACAATTGGTGGGAACTTTCTAGTCTTCCAAGCCCTTGGAAGAATAAAAAGAGATGTCAGGTTGCCCAGGTGTATTAGATTTTTAGGACTGCCATAACCAAATACCACAGACTGGGTGGCTCAAACAACAGAAATTTATTTCTCACAGTTGTGGAAGCTAGAAGTCTAAGATCAAAGCAATTGCCAGGTTGGTTTCTTCTGAGGCCTCTCTTCTTGGCTTGCAGAATCATCTCAATGTGTCCTTACACGGTCACACCTCATCCTGTGCTGGCTTATAATCTCTTTTTATAAGGACACCAGCTGTATTGAAATAGGAACCACCCATATGACCTGCCAGGCTCCTCTGTCCATGGGATTCTCCAGGCAAGAATACTGGAGTGGGTTGCCTTTTCCTACTCCAGGGGATCACCCCGACCCAGGGATCGAGTCCACTCTCTTATGACTCCGGCATCTCACATGTCTGCCGCATTGGCAGTCAGATTCTTTACCACTGGTGCCACCTAGGAAGTCTATGAATTGGGAAGGGGGCACACATTGCAGCTTGTAACATCAGATGAGTCTAAGAGGGATCACCAAGAATGGCTGCAGAAAGATATTTGGGTTCCTAGCTTTTCTTCCTCTTTGGATTTGGTGCTATGGTCTCAGCTTCTCACAGCCCTCAAGTCCCTGAAACTATAGATCTTGTGGTGTTGGGGCAGGGGATTCAGCTCCTGTTAAGTGTTGAAGGAAGAAGGGGATGACTAGAGGTATAAGGAAGTCACTCTAGTGTGGGGCAGGTTCAAGCAACCAGAGTTGGACTGGAAATCAGTTTCTTGGCCAGGCTGAGTATTTTCCACCAATAATCTGGTATATTTATTTGCAAACAATAGAAATAGAGAAATAAATTATAACTTATTCACACAGACAGTCTTCCAGTAAACCGTTTCTCCCCCTCAGGGCCTATCAGTGCTTCTTAAATATGCTTTGATTAATCAGCTTTTGGTTCAGTGAATTTTACAAAACACCTTCAGGCTTCCTCAGGTTGTGCCTAAATGTTTCTTGAGAATGGTTGAATTAAACAGAACACAGACCTGACTCTGTATATTTCTTGTTGTTGTGTTTTCTGATGGCCATAATTGGGATCAACTAGATTGAGTAGAGACATAATTGACACATCAGATTCGTGAATTCAGGCAAGAATCCTTACAAGAAAATGATTACACATTTTTCCTTAATAGAAACAGCTGGTATCAGTGATGCGGATAGCTGAAGTTTTATTTGGATGACAGCAGTTGGTATAACAACTCTCCTGCTGCTTACATTTAAAATATCCCCACAGACACATGGCGCTGAAAGGATAGCAAGCCTTGAATCTTCCAGTGTGGGATTTAAACCTTAGGTTGGCCTGAGACTCCACAAGAGGTAGGAACAATGTGAGAGCTGCCCTTCCTGGGTTATACCTGGCAAGTCTGAATTTTTTTTTCTTCATTGAATCCTCCCATGATTTATCCATTTCTATGTGGACCTTATTTTAAGTTACTATGATCCCTGCCTTTCATTTTTCCTGAAGGAAGAATAAGAAAAAAAATATGGAATGAAGGCTGAGTTAGTCTTACTAAAAAGTATTTATTAAAATATTGAATATTTTCAATTTAGTTTAACCAAAAATTCTCTTCTTAAGTTTCTTGGGGAAATGAGTTTTTTCAAGGGATGGAGTGAAACACAAGCCAGAATAAGAGCTTACGGTATTATAAAATAAAGCACATTGCCTCCTGGATTATTTATGGACTTCTCCAAGCAGGAGAGACTTAATCATGATAATGCAATAACTACAATTTTTGTCTACTTGCAATCTGCTAGGTATTTTGCATATATTATTTAAGTTAATTCTAACAAATTTCTATGGGTCTTATTCTTAGCTTTAATTTCATATTTAGAAAACTGAGGATCAGAGAGGTCAAATAACTTCCCTATGATTACAGAAAGCTAATGCAGTGAAGCAAGAATCTTGAACTCAGTCTGGCTCCAAAGCTGCTGCTTTTAATCATACTCTTAATATAATAATTGTACTACAAAGCCACAGGTTGGGTCTAAAATAGCCCCCT
This sequence comes from Cervus canadensis, assembly GCF_019320065.1. Taxonomy (NCBI): domain Eukaryota; kingdom Metazoa; phylum Chordata; class Mammalia; order Artiodactyla; family Cervidae; genus Cervus; species Cervus canadensis. The sequence goes on along the minus strand of NC_057400.1, from coordinate 28,124,340 downwards.
CTCTAGATCAACTTTAACTAATCTAAGTTTAATCTAATTATTCTCAGCTTTGGTTTCTAAAGAAATAAGAACCAAGGAGCTATTCCCCTCCTTTGCCTGCTTTCTTCCATGCTATTAGGCTTCATACTCTGTATAACTTGCCAGTTCTTGCTTCATACCTTATTATATTGAAGGGGAAGGAAACTGAGTAAAAACTAAGGCTTAGAAACATGTGTTAAGAACCTGATGTGCTTTATCATTCATTGGTACTTTCATTTGATAAGTATAGCCACTTAGTCCCACTTAAAGCAGCTAATTTGAATAGTTCTTAATTATAAATATTCATTCCCTTAAGTAGCAGCTCCTTTCCTGGTTTTTAAAAGTTATCATCTAATCTATCTCAGGCAGGTATTTCACAAGGGAAAAAAGATAGGTCCAGATGTATCTTTATTATAAAGCATGACTTTGGTGCATCTTAGAAGCTCCTCCACACCCAGTTTTCCTGAAGGTGTGATGGAAAATAGCTCTAGATTATGAACTGGATTACAAGGCAATCAATTGGGAATTTAGCAACAGGTTTGTAAATCCAAATTTGTATGTATAGTAAAAGGGCTAAAGCCATGAAAATTTTTAACTCAAAGACAGAGGCTGTGTTACTCAATTATAATGTTTTCAAATAGCAACATTTCAATTGACTAGAAAGCTGCGGGATGGAGTGCTTGTTCATTGAATCTTTTGGAAAATTTGAGATTATGTATTGTACTCTTTGCTTCAGTGTGATGATGTTACTGTGAAACTCCCTGACGCTTTTCTCTTACAATCTGTATCTTGGAACATGCCAAGTTCATTCTTTGAATAGCAGGGACTATATAGAATTTTAAAATATGTAAATAATACCAGTTTCCAACAGAATTGTGCAAATGGAACTTGCATAGTGCACCTGTCCTCAACATTTATTCCTTTCTTTCAAGTGTATTTCCCACTCTCAGTTGAAAACAAGTGGCTATAGCAAAAGAAGTAAGGCACTTCTAATATTACGGTACTTGGTGGTGGTATCATTAGTATTTCACATTAGTTTTAAGTGACAATAGCTCATAAAGTTATCCTTCTGTAAGTATATTTGTTTTTAATACGAACTTATCCTAGAAGCAGAAGGCATATCCAGAACCTTTAAAATCTTCACAGTAACTATATACTTTCCACATTCATCCCTCCATGACTTACTTCTGTAATCACTTGTGAAATAGTTTCTTTTTGATGAGGAACTGGGGGAAAGAAGTAATATCCTTCCATTGCTCTGCAAATATGAATGTTAAGTTGAACTGTCAATTACTAGGTGAGCTGTCCATATTACTAGTGGACTTTAGCAAATTTAGGACTTTTGCTTGAAGCATTTATGAGCTTCCTTAGGTAATTGGAAGAAGTCCTGGACTGTTGTTGGAGAAACTGCAGTGAAATCTGCTTCTACTCACTATATGACTTTAAAATGGAATATACTCTCTCCAAACCTTAATTCCTCATCTGTAAAAGGAATAATGATGGCTACTAGGCAATGTATGCTTATACTTGAGTAGTCTTGTGTTATAAGATGTTGGGTCATGTGCCTCCTTGGGGACAAGCCAATAAATATACCAAAGTGCAGTGTTTGACGTATGAGGTTCAGAAGCCTGATTTTTTGATATAGGGAGAGTAGCTTCATCTCTCAAGGTAGTAATGCTGTTAACAAAACTGCATGTATTTGTAAATGAGGAATGGTGCTGAATTGGTTCACAATGAGGGAAAAAACTCACAAGAGCAGGAACACTGGCAGTCCATTCTCTCCTTGAAGGGTCAAACCTTACAAAGAGAATTAAGTTTTAATGATCTTAAGTCCTAAGGATCTTGAGATTTATAAAGAGGGAATTGGGTGATGTGGAAATTGAATGACAAAACTGCAAGATGACCTGATGGATCTATCTCAAAGTAGTGATAATTTTATGACTGGGACAGGAATGTTGCAGACGCACTGGCCAAAATCCTATGTGGTTATCTCAGTATTAAAAATGGCTTTGTCAGTAGCACAAAGCTACAGATAAGGTTTTTGGTTATCCTCTCCCAAAAACAATGAAGTTTGCCAATATACAATGTGAATCTTTGATTTCTATACTCAGTAGCCACCCAGTCTCTTTATATTTGACATTTTCTTGTTGAGCTATGATCAAGTATTTATTCAAGTTGTAGCCTTATCTCCAAGGCAAACAATCTATTTCTCTCTTTTTTAAAACATGATTCTGCCTATTTTTTTTTTGTTGTTGTTGTTGCTGGTGTTGTTCAGTCGTTCAGTCATGTCTGACTCTTTGTGACCCCATGGACTACAGCACACCAGTCCTCCCTGTCCTTCACTATCTCTCAGAGTTTGCTCAAACTCATGTCCATTGAGTTGGTGAGGCCGTCCAATCATCTCGTTCTCTGTCATCCCCTTCTCCTGCCTGCAATCTTTCCTAACATCAGCGCCTTTTCCAAATGAGTCCGCTCTTCACATAAGGTGGCCAAAGGATTGGAGCTTCACCTTCAGCAAAAGTCTTTCCAATGAATATTCAGGATTCATTTCCTTTAGGGCTGATTTGTTTTATCTCCTTGCAGTCCAATGGACTCTCAAGAGTTTTCTCCAGCACCACAGTTCGAGAGTATCAATTCTTCAGCAGTCAGCCTTCTTTATGGTCCAACTCTCACATACATACATGACTACTGAAAAGAAACATTGTTTTGACTATACAGACCTTTGTCAGCAAAGTAACGGCTCTGCTTTTTAATATGCTGTCTTGGTTTGTTATAGTTTTTCTTCCAAGGAGCAAGTGTCTTTTAATCTCATTACTGCAGGAACCATCCACAGTGATTTTGGAGCCCAAGAAAATAAATTCTGTCACTGTTTCCATTGTTTTGCCATCTATTTGCCATGAAGTGATGAGACCAGATGCCATGATTGTAGTTATTTGAACATTGAGTTTTAAGTCCGCTTTTTTCACTCTCCACTTTCACCTTCATCAAGAGGCTCTTTAGTTCCTCTTAGCTTTCTTCCATAAGGGTGGTATCATCTACACATATGAAGTTATTGATATTTCTCCCAACAGTCTTGATTCCAGCTTGTGCTTCATCCAGTCCAGAATTTTGCATGATGTACTCTGCATATAAGTTAAATAAAAATGGTGGCAATATATAACCTAGACATATTCCTTTCCCAATTTTGAACCAGTCCATTTCTCCATGTCTGGTTCTAACTGTTGCTTCTTGACCTGCATATAGGTTGCTCAGGAGGGAGGTAAGGTGGTCTGGTATTCACAACTCTTTATGAATTTTCCAGTTTGTTGTGATCCACACAAAGGCTTTCACATAGTCAATGAAGCAGTCTATTTATACTTGAAAATAATTTCAAAGTTTAGTCCTCAGAAGTAATCCAATTTCTTTTTTCCAAATTCCTGATTCCATTTATGACAATGCCTACCCCACACTCTTATTATGACTGGTAGTTTATATATAATCCAACAGAAATTTTTCCTAGTAACTTTCAGGCATTCAACAAATGATGTTGGTAATTTGAATATGAATATCTTCTTTGATATATTTTATTATTTTATCTGTATATTTTTGTTGGTTATTGGCACCATAGCATACTTATTTCATCCCAATTAAAAAAAAATTGTTCTCACTTTTTGCTAAGCAAACAAATCATTCTAAAATTCTACTTTTTGAGCATCTAAACTACATCTTCCAGATGCTCTTACACCTCTGACACATTTTTTGGACTGTGGTACATGATTTTTAATTAAAGAAAATACTCGTTAAGATTTAAAGTATATATAGAACAACACTCATAAAATTTGGATGTATCATAATGTCACTTTATAATTTGTATTACACTGAGATATTATTTAACTTATATGCAGAGTACATCATGAGAAATATTGGTCTGGAAGAAGCATAAGCTGGAATCCAGATTGCTGGGAGAAATATCAATAACCTCAGATATGCGGATGACACCACCCTTATGGCAGAAAGTGAAGAAGAACTAAAGAGCCTCTTGATGAAAGTGAAAGAGGAGGGTGAAAAAGTTGGCTTAAAGCTCAATATTCAGAAAACTAAGATCATGGCATGCAGTTCCATCACTTCATGGGAAATAGATGGGGAAACAATGGAAACAGTGACTGACTTTATTTTGGGGTGCTCCAAAATCAGTGCAGATGGTGATTGCAGCCATGAAATTAAAAGACACTTACTCCTTGGAAGGAAAGTTATGAGCAATCCAAACAGCATATTAAAAAGCAGACACATTACTTTGCCAACAAAATCTGTCTAGTCAAGGCTATGGTTTTTCCAGTAGTCATGTATGGATGTAAGAGTTGGACTATAAAGAAAGCTGAGCACGGAAGAATTGATGCTTTTGAATTGTGGTGTTGGAGAAGACTCTTGAGAGTCCCTTGGACTGTAAGGAGATCCAAGCCATCCATCCTAAAGGAGATCAGTCCTGGGTGTTCTTTGGAACACCTGATGCTGAAGCTGACACTCCAATACTTTGGTCACCTGATGCGAAGAGCTGACACATTTGAAAAGACCCTGATGCTGGGAGAGATTGAGGGCAGGAGGAGAAGGGGACGACAGAGGATGAGATGGTTGGATGGCCTCACTGACTCAATGAACATGGGTTTGGGTAGACTCCAGGAGTTGGTGATGGACAGGGAGGCCTGGTGTGCTGCGATTCATGGGGTCGCAAAGAGTCGGACGTTACTGAGCAACTGATCTGAACTGAATTGAGATATGGTTACTCAAGTATGGCAGGTAGAAGTTACTACCTTTATACTTGTATCATAATTTGTTGTCAAAGTAAATATTTTGCTTTTCATGTTCTCCTTTAGTTTCTGTAAAGATGGGGACAATGTTTCACTCATCTTTGTATTCTCTAGGTACTTGGTAAATTTATATTCAAAAAACAGGAAAAAGCAAAAAAAAAAAAAAAAAAAAAAAAAAAAAAAAAAAAAAAAAAAAAAAAAAGAAAAGAAAGAAAGAAAAGAAAAAAGAAAGAAAGAAAAGAACCAAGTCCTAACATTAAGGAAAATAAGCTTGATTGCAAAATGCTACCTTTTTTCAACTTACTGTCTAAAACTGTCACATAAATTTATTAGCATAAAAGACACAGTACTATTCCAGATTGTATTCAGTAGCAGCATTTTTCCCAGCTATATTTCTGATGAAATATATGTAAGAGGATCAGTAAAGCAGTTAGCTGAAATCACTAACATTTCTGTCATTGTTTACCTCTTTTCTCAGTTAATTCTGTTAGTTTCTGTGACTTTGAATAAAATTCCTTATTATGTCACTTTGTAATTGACATAACTAAAGGTCCTGTGTAGGCTTAAGTGTGGACTCTAGGATTTCCTAGACTCTTCCAAATTCTCTTCAGACATATCTTGAAGTCTGTGTAGGAAAAAAAAAAAAAAAAAAAACATAATCTTTTTGTCATAAATATGTATAATTACTTACCTTTTCCCTTTATCTTTATATTACCATGACATTTCTCAATTACAAATAAAGTGTCCATAATAAATGGACCTCTCTCAATAGATTTCTCTGTATTCTCTATATTCTATATTCTCTATATGTTAAAGTGATTTTTATTGACAGAAAATTCACTTCAACATAAAGCAGCTATTTGGAGCCCAAACCAGTCTCTCCATAATCCCCACACCTTGGTTTCCTCTTTGAAGTCATGCAAATATAACATATTTTCTTATGTCTTTCTTAAAATATCTTAAGAATAATATGTGACTTGCTATAGTAAGCATGGCAGAGAACCAAGTGATAACCCTTTTCCTGGGCTCTGCAGTTTCTTAAAACATCATCACCCTGTTTGGATCCTTTTCATACAGTGATATGAAATGACATTTCCTTGTGTTTTCACATTTTTAGGTCACTGACATTCCATCACCTAATTAGTTTTCTGTTGCAGTTGTGTGAATATTGACACACTGCCTTGATATTTTACTGATAATTTACTGACAAAGATCTTCCTAAGATATTTAAGAGAGAACATTCCAGTTTTCCTCTTTATCTTCTTATTTTTTAAATTTCATTAAAATTTATAAACATTTTAACTGTAGCATTGTTAAAAACATGATATATCAAAAGTCATTAAAGAGAGAGGGATTATGGAGGTTTAAAAACATGTCTCCAGAGTCTTTGATACCATTCTCATCAAGAGGTGGAACCTGATTTCATTTCCTTTGAATGGAAGTAAAATGCAGCAGAAGTGATGCTCCATGAATTCTGAGACTGGGTCCTAAAAGCAGTGCTACCTCAACCTGACTCTCTGCTGGGACGTTTGACCTTGGGACCCTAACGCCATAGTGTGAGGAAGAAAGTGCTGATCACATAGAGAGGTATCATGTAGATGTTCTGAGATAAAGCTCCTAGTTGAGGTCCTAGGCAGCAACCAGCATTAACCAGCAAAACATGAGAAGCCTTTGAGATGGTTATGGCCCCAGGCATCATCTGATTACAACCATATAAGAAACCCCAGTGAGAACTGACTAGCTGAAACAAATTGACACTCAAAATTCTGGGAAATGATACTAGTAAATTACTGTTGCTTTCACATGATGCCAAGTTTAAGATGGTTTGTTTTACCACCATAGATAACAAGAAAATAGTTTACTGCCACAATGGGGACTCCCATCAGTTCAGTTCAGTCGCTCAGTCATGTCCGACTCTTTGTGACCCCATGAATCGCAGCACGCCAGGCCTCTCTGTCCATCACCAACTCCCGGAGTTTACTCAAACTCATGTCCATCGAGTCGGTGATGCCATCCAGCCATCTCATCCTCTGCCGTCCCCTTCTCCTCCTGCCCCCAATCCCTCCCAGAATCAGGGTCTTTTCCAATGAGTCAACTCTTTGTATCAGGTGGCCAAAGTATTGAAGTTTCAGCTTCAGCATCAGTCCTTCCAATGAACACCCAGGACTGATCTCCTTTAGGATGGACTGGTTGGATCTCCTTGCAATCCAAGGGACTCTCAAGAGTCTTCTCCAACACTGCAGTTCAAAAGCATAAGTATTTTGGTGTTCAGCTTTCTTCACATTCCAACTCTCACATCCATACATGACCACTGGAAAAACCATAACCTTGACTAGATGGACCTTTGTTGGCAATGTGATGTCTCTGCTTTTTCATATGCTATCTAGGTTGGTCATAACTTTCCTTCCAAGGAGTAAGCGTCTTTTAATTTCATGGCTGCAATCACCATCTGCACTGATTTTGGAGCCCCCCAAAATAAAGTCAGCCCCTGTTTCCACTGTTTCCCCATCTATTTCCCATGAAGTGATGGGACTGGATGCCATGATATTAGTTTTCTGAATATTGATCTTTAAGTCAACTTTTTCACCCTCCTCTTTCACTTTCATCAAGAGGCTATTCAGTTCTTCTTCACTTTCTGCCATAAGGGTGGTGTCATCTGCATATCTGAGGTTATTGATATTTCTCCCAGCAGTCTTGATTCCAGCTTGTGCTTCTTCCAGCCAGCGTTTCTCATGATGTACTCTGCACATAAGTTAAACAAGCAGGGTGACATTATACAGCCTTGACGTACTCCTTTTCCTATTTGGGACCAGTCTGTTGTTCCATGCCCAGTTCTGACTGTTGCTTCCTGACCTGAAAATAGGTTTCTCAAGTGGCAAGTCAGGTGGTCTGGTATTCCCATCTCTTGAAGAATTTTCCACAGTTTATTTATGGTACTCCAATAGCCAAATGTAAAATGTGAGGCATTGACTTTGAGTTGTGAGGAATAATTTTCAGAGGCTGAAGTTTGTTGGCAAAGTCTGGAGGAGTTTGTCAGTGAGAACTTCAACACACATTGGTAAGCAATTTCTAAAAGCTGGAGGAAAGGAGACCCTTGTTATGTAGTTGTGAGAAGTTTAGCAGCACTATTGGTCATTGAAATGTGGAAAGTAAATATACCTAATGACTGGATGATCTGCCTAAGGAAATTTCCAGACACAGTGTTGAAGATTCAACCTGGTTTCTTCAGCTGCTTGTAATGAAATGAGAGAAGAACTAAAGAAATAAGAGCTTTAAAAAAAGCTGTTAAATATAAAGAATCCAGGACTTGGGTTCAAAAATAAAACAGTTTCTCATTCCCAACCTCTCCAGATGGTAAACTATTCTCAAATTAGGAAATAGTTTTCAGGCAAAGATCAAATTCAGGGCACTGTCAGGAAAACATTTTGGTCTGAAAAATGACTTTAAAGCAGTTGAAGACTTCAGAAGTATTTAAGGTGGTGCCTCATATACTTTACAGAAAAAAAAGCCCATCTGGGAATCTGAAGAGTAAGCCTCACATTTCCTCTCAATTAAAAATTAGGGCTTGTAATAATTTTTAGGGCCTTATCCTACAGAAAGTTGACTGGGAAGTGTAGGTAGAGAAGACTTTAACTTAAGACTCTTTGTGTTAACTGGGTATTTTTGTTTAATTAAATGAACCAACCCTGAAAGATTCATTGAAAATCCATAAAAATGTTAAGATAATTGTATTAACAAAACACTGCCAGCTTGGAGTAAAAGGGAAAGCAACATGATGAAGTGAAAAGTGGCATTGGTATGCCCAAGTGTCTATGGGAAGGAAACAAGCAGAGAAGATAGTTTAGCTATAGTCATGAGTCACATTTGTGCAAAAAGGAAGATGATTCAAAGGGAAGAACCAAGAATCATGGAGAATTATTGTCAGACACCAGAACTAAATCCTAATCAATGACCTGGGAGTCTGTGCTTGTCTGAATTCCAGAATTATAATGGACCAGTGACTATTGTACATCTTCTATTTTTCTTTTCCTTTCTCTCCTTTTTTACCTCCCTATTCAATTAGGTTATTTGCTAAAGAATCCGTCTGCAATACAGAAGACCCTGGTTCAATTCCTGGGTCAGGAAGATCTGCTAGAGAAGGGATAGGCTACCCACTCCTGTATTCTTGGGCTTCCCTTGTGGCTCAGTTGGTAAAGAATCCACTTGCAGTGTGGGAGAGTTGGGTTCAATCCCTGGGTTAGGAAGATCCCTTGGTGAAGGGAAAGGCTACCCACTCCAGTATTCTGACCTGGAGAATTCCATGGACTATACAGTTCATGGTGTTGCAAAGAGTCAGACATGACTGAGCAGCTTTCACTTTCATACAAAAGCATCTGTGTTACGCCTCTCCCACCACTGTATTTTTAGTGTGTGGGAAGTAGACAGTCCATTTCTTTAGTATACACACACACACACACACAAATGTACCCAATAGAAGAACCACTGGCAAATGTATTTTTCCATGAAGATGCCTTAAACTGCCAGTGAAACCAGAGAAATAGAAATAGCCAAAAATATTTATTAATATTATTGGTCCTCTACAGAAAAAAGGTTGTTGATCCTTGGTCCAAAAAATTGACATACCACTAACAAAAAGTCCATTACTGTAATTAATAAAGGAAAGATAAATGGAGCCCTGATTCTAAACTGACTTGTCTCACACTGAACTACTTTTCAAAGAATAATCCTGAATACAGCACTGCCTATCTTGCCAGGCATGAACACAATTGGAAGAGTAGAAAACTGGTGTACTTTAGTTATTTACTTTTCAATCTCATGTTTCAGTTGACCCTGAGGCACGTCCATATCACCAGTGGGAAATATGGATCAATAGTAGTTTAGATAAAGGAAATGGAAATGGGGTTGGTCCAACTTTTCAACACTTAGATAAAATAAGCTCTCAAAAACAGTACAGAAACTCAATTTTTTAGATTGTTTGGTCAATATTGTTCATGACTCTCATGAAAGTATTACCATTCTGTGTTTTTTTTTTTTTTGCTTCTCTTTTCTTTTTTGACTCTAAGCCTACAGTATAAGAATCAACTTGACAAAGCTTGACAGCAAATTGCTATTTTCATTTGTTTTCATTTTACCCCCCACCCATTGCCCTCCACCCCCATTTTTATCTATTTGCTTGTCCATAGCTAAGACTATTATCACTGCCTGAGCTAATAGGTTTCATACTTTTCTGTTTCTCTCAAGTATCTTGTCCTTCCAACCTGTCTTGATTACTCCTATCAATGCATTTTTCTCTTTTTGTGTTGATCTCCTTCAGCAATGCCACCAACAGCCTCTTCTTGTATGTTTTTATTCTTAGGTCAATCTCAATCAATTCTTATGTTTTTTTCACCCTATAAACATACTCTAAAAATATCAACAAATTATACAGCTGTTATTGGAGCTGTGTTCAAAGAGAGAGACTGTAAAGTTACATGGAATGCACATAGTCAAATGGCCCCTGAATGCTGTGTCTTTGCTTTTGTCCCAGAGTTTCTTTTTTTGCAAGCACTGACTCATCCTTCCCTTTTTATTTAATTTTATTTTTTTATTATTTGTTAACACCAAAAACATTTTGTATTGAGTAAAGCCAACTGACAATGTTGTGATAGTTTCTTTCAATAGTTAGAAAACTTCTGTTTGCCCATTCTTTCTCAGTTGTTTTTTTTTTTTTTTTTTTTTTCCTGTGGTTCAGCAAAACAAAGCACCTACCTGAGCATCTGGGTAGGAAAGGGAAGAAGAGAAGGGGTATAAACAATGCATCATTTTATTGTGAGTCCCACATGCATTATTTCATTTAAACTTCACAACATTCCAAATGAGGTAACAAAGCACCGGAAAGGTTCAGTGCTTGAGATCAAAGTTAAAGGGCCAAGTTCAGATAGAGACCAAGTCAGTTTGCTTCTGAATCAATTGAATTTACCACCAAAGCAGTATGAGAGATAATTTTAGATGATGGTTAATCTATTTTAATGATTATATATTTATTTCAATAACTATTTTAAGAAATATAGAGCAAGTCATAATTTTACAGATACTATTGCTTAATTTAACAAAAACAAATGAGTTGATTCAGAGTTATTTTTATTTAAATTATTAAGTGATAGTACAGGTAGCCTACAGATGTGGAAAATAATTGTAAGAATGTTTTTCAGCTGAATAAAGTTCAGGAAATACTATCTGACTATATTACTTTATCCTTTTGCCAATTGTTCTCTAAGAGTCACTATACAATGAATAATCTCTGTGCTTCTGTGCTACCTTCTCCATCTAGAATATCCACCTTGCCTTCTTCTCATCAAAATCCTCCTTATATGGCATTCCCATCACACAACCTTCCCTAGCTACCTCTCTTCTGGAGATCTTCATTCATACATTGACATGGCACTGACATGGATTATATACTGGGGCTTCCTTTGTGGCTCAGACACTAAAGAATCTGCTTGCAATGCAAGAAACCTGGGTTTGATCACTGGGTCAGAAAAATCTCCTGGAGAAGGGATTGGCTACCCACTCCAGTATCCTTGCCTGGAGAGTTTCATGGACAGAGGAGCCTGCTGGGCTACATATAGTTCATAAAGCTGCAAACAGTCAATTATATACTTTTTGAGAACATTTGTCAGTGTGTTTGCTCTATTCACCTTGTAGTCAGGGGCTTCCTCATTTATATTACTATAGCTCCCTTTCCCATAGTACTTGGCTTAAACCTAGGTAACCAGTAGAAAAGTACTGTAAAAAATGGGAAATCACGGAAACTGGGTTCAGTTCTTACATTCTGAAATGTATTAGCTGTGAGACTAAGGGAAAACAAGGTTTGAATCTCTTCAAGGATTATACAACAGAGAATATGAATGAATATTAAATCTTACTAGAGAGTCAATATGCATTAGTGCATTTTGTTTCCACCTCCAATAAATATTTTCTGAATGTATAAAAATGTACAGAAAAGACTGATGCAAACATTGTATTGATTTATCTCCACCCCTAATTGTTTAATGTTCTTGCATATACCTTGGGTATTACTCAGATAAACAATATTTAACAATAGTATCCATTTGTCCAAATTATAAAATTCGTTATTTGTTGGGATGTATGGATGCATGTGACCGAATACCAATTCAAACTAGTGTAAGGCAAAGAAATCTTAAAAAATTGAGATAGGGAGAGAAAATGAGTATTCATTGTCTCAGGAAACTACAAAGTCCCAGAGTTAGGATTTGGTTTAGACATAGATGGATCTGGGATACCCAGGTAGTGTCACTAAGGCTCTGTCTCACTCCATCTTTTTTTCCCCCTCCTTTGTGTTGGCTTCATTCTTAAGTGATTTGCCTCTAAGTGCAGACAGTAAGGCCAAAAGCAGCACTGGGTTAATCTAGCCCTTTGAAGTAGTATCCTTACGTGGGAGCCTGTCTACCAACCTGTGTATCAGTCCTCAGGGACTCTTATTAGCCTTTTTTGTTGTTGCTGTTATATACCTTGAAATAATCACTATGTCCAGCATGTTGAGTTACTCTGAGTACCTCACTGGCCCAGGGTTTTATGAAGGAGGAAGAGACTCTGACTGACAGCCCCAGTAATTTCAGAGAGAACAGATATAGCACAGATATACAATAATAGATACCCTGTCTATAAAAAAAGAAAAAGTGAGGTTGCATGAACACAAGTATTCTAGGACTGGTGTAGTGGATGTTCTTCATGTCTCACTCACATTCCTTCAGCATTCTCACTATTGCAGTAACGTGCAGACAGTATACTATGGGATGTACCTTTACCTCCACCCAAGGACTTTCTTTTGGCCTGTCTGATGTATAGGGCAGGCACGCAGTGAGGTGCAGTAAGTGCCTCTGGAAATATCACTTGACCAATGATGAGAGAGGAACTGGTGGATATATACCTCATCTCCCTCTCTCCTCTATTGGGATATCTTAGAGTCATGCTTTTCACTGTCTCCTAGAATTCTGTGGTAAGACTGGATGGTAGATGCCATAGGAATAACCAGCTTTAGAACACATCATTTATTGGTTTCTTTCCCTTCCCTGGCTTGTATGTCTATTTCCCTCTACCCAGGATAAACTCTCACATTAATTCTTTATCCTTACCTCCTTATCTTGGGTCTGCTTCTTGAGAATTCAACCACCTCCCCCCCACCCCACAAAATCTAGTAAGAAATCTCTAGTCCAAAATTTTTCGGGTATAATTTGCTCATTGCAATGAATTTCACAAAGATTGAACAGTTGCATTGGGATAGTTATTATATTTGTCTGTGATATGTGAAAACTAGAAAAAATGCTCTAGATGAGTGACTATCATAATGAAGGCTCAGAACGCATTAGATGGGATGCAGATGAGAGACAGTGCTGTTACGATTTTTCTCTCACCTTTTCTTCCAGTTAAAATGTTCTGCCATTGCTGTCATTTTCATAGTATCTGAGACCCATGAAAATATTTTGAGCCAGGTTTGAAAGCATTTGGCTCATAAATGAGCTCAATTCTTAAATCTAACGCAAGAGAAACAGAGTTGCTTTCATCATTCCAACCTGTCATTGGCAGGCAGTTTACCCAGATTCAATTAATTTTTGCAAAGTATATCTGTGGAAATAGAAAGAAGATAAACTCATATCGATGTGTTCAGTAAATACAGTGAAATTCTTGTTGTTATCAAATATGAGGTTGTAAGAATTGGGAAACATAGTTTCAGTTCTCAAGGGGAGTTTAATCTAGTGGCAAGAAAAGATTCAATGAATGAAGAGAATGGAGGGATTCTGACAATGTATGTGAAGATTATATAAGCAAATGTCCTTTTGGAGTTTGGGAAATGAAAGGTAAAGATAGTCAGGACTAACATGAAGACAAATGGCCAAAAATAACATATAATATGTTCTTGAAGACACTAAATTGATTGATTTAGCCAATAGGGCTTAATTAAGAATGACTTTTTCCAGATGTCCCTTACTCATGCAATTTGCATATTGGGGATTTTGAAGTGTTGGTTTTCCATCACTTGCATTTGGATGCTGGGAAGGGATGAAGTGGGAATGATATTGAAAAGAAGAATTTATGCCAAGGGTTTAAGGGAAATGTATGAGGTTTATGATGTCATTTGTAACTTCTTCTAGGTCTCCTTTGTAAGTTTATCTTCTCTTCTCACAGGTTTCTTAACATTAGGGAATCTCATAATTCCATTCTAGATTCTGTTTTTTTATTGAATCATAGCCTTGATGGCCTTATTCATGCCAGTGTTTTTAAATATCATCTATATGCTGGTGATTCTCCAATTACCAGTTCAGTCCAGAGCTCTCTCATGAGCTGCGGACTGAGTTTATACAACTGCTTAATCAAACTCTCCACTTACATGTTTAACATATAAGACACCTCAAACTTAACATGTCTAAGACTCTCCTTTCCCATAAAATTTTCTTTACCTATAATCTTTCTCATCTCAGATGATGGTAACTTATCCTTCAGTTATTCAGTCTAAAAACCTTGTGGTCATTCTAAAATCTTATTTTTTTCTCATAGCCACACATCCAATCCAGTGTTGGCTCTATCTTCAAGATATATACAGGCCTTTTCTCACAATATTCATTCTACTATCCAGGTCCAAAGAGTAATCATTACCACCTGTATATTGCATTTGCCTTCTACTGGTTTGCAGTCTCTTATCCTTACTTTACCTTGAGACTCTTGGTGAGCCTCATATCTTGCTTCTGCTCGAAACACTGCAATGACTCTCACATTTTTCTCAGAGTAAAATCAAAGACTCAGACAGGTCAGCAAAGCCCCATGTGATATAGCTTCCTGTCACCTCTCTGACCTGCCTCCTACTGCTCTTCCCTTGACAAGTCTGCCCCAAAGCATCACCTCCTCAGCTGCTTCTAGAGCCTGACCAGCCCTGCCCTGCTTTAGGACCTTTAACTGTACTATTTGTTCTTCCAATCCAAGCATTTGTTTGACTCACTGTCTCACCTCCTTCATCTCTTCACTCAAACGCTACTTCCTCAGTGAGTCTCGGACCACCTGTTAATCCAGCTGTCATCTGCACCACTCCAACCAAACAGCACTCTGATTCCTCTTGTCTACATTTTCCTACATTATTTCTTCATTTTACTTTTTCTTATGTTACCACTTACCTATACCACTCCTATATTTGCTTCCTTTCCTGGTACTTACAACTGCTAGTATACTATATCATTTAGTTTTTAGTCATGTGTATTGTTCATTATCTATCTTAACTTGATGCAGGCAGACCTGTCTCCTCATCTTGTTCACTGATGCTTCCTGTGTCAGTTCTACCACTGAGTAACAAACTGCCAACAAATGTAGTGGCTTAAAATGGTGCAAATTTATCAGCTCACAGTTCTCAGTCAGTCAGAAGTCTGGCATGGTCCAACTGGGTTTTCTGCCTAGGGTTTCACAAGGCTGACATCAAGGTGTTGGCCAGCCTGGGTTTCTATCCAGGGGCCCTAGGGAAGAATTCACTTCCAAGCTCATTCACTTGTTGGTGGAATTCAGCTCCTTGTAGTTGAAGAGCTGAGGTCCCCAACCTTTGCTGGCTGTTGACCAGAGTCCTTGCTTTCAGATCCTAAAATCCTGAAGGCCTCTTGCAAGCCTTTTTGCATGTGGTTCTTCATCTTTCAACCTGTAATGGCATATTGTGTCCTTTGTATGCTTCACATCACTCTGACTTTTCCTTTTACCTTTACTTCTGCTTTTAAGAGCTCATGTGATTACATTGGGCCCACTTGGGTAACCTAAAACAATCTCCCTATTTTAAGGTCAATTGACTAGTAACCTTAACTGCATCTGCAAAGTCCCTTTTGCCATGTAAGGTAACATATTCACAGGAGTAGTAATGGGGAGTAAAAGTTATGGGGGTCAAACTTCTGCCAACTGCATTTCCTAAGCACCAAGAACTGTGTCTTCCTGGCATGTAGTACAGGTGAATGATTATGTGGCAGTGGACGCCTGGGATAGAGGGTGTATTTGCAGAAAGCTGGTTGTTTGCCTGATGCATTTGGAAGAAAAGTTTCCAAGTCCTACCAATTTGAGTGTATTGGAATGTAAAAAATCAATTGTTTGTTTTAATCTTTGAAGGAGGAAGAATCTGGAAGTGAGAGAAAAAGACAGAGAGAGAAAAAGATGAAAAGCCAGCAAGGAATCAAGGTGAGATCAGAATACAAGAATGTTCAAGGCCATGTGCCTGGGAGCCTCTGACTTTCTGTTTCACACACACTGAAATTAGTGAATTTCCACCTTTGTTAATGTGGTCAGTCCCAAGATTCTCACTCTTGTGTGCCAGATGTGGTTTTTCCAGACTCTTAGAGCTGTAATCGTTTAACAAACCAGATACCCTTAGAGGTTAGCATGTATGTGCAGCCACATCGTCTGCCTGAAACAGGACTTCTGGTAGATGCAGCAAGTTCACAGGGTGGCCAGGGACTGGGACGTTTGGGATGGAACTCATGGCTTTTTCTCCTTCTTGGCAATAACATATCATTTCATCTTTATTACATTAAAACACAAGATATTTGAACTTAAATTTGAAAAATTACTGCATTTCCTACCAGAATGCTTAAACTCCACGGGGAAATCGATTTGGTAATTATGATAATGTTTGAAAATCAGAAAACTTTAAATTAATTGAAAATGATATATTAGTCATTTTTCAGCCTCGTGTCTGGATTCACTCAACCCCAAATACGCTGCCAGTTTAGCACTCTTCTCCTCTTCTCCACAGTGAATTCTCAGAGTCCACATTCAAAGTACAGGGGTCCAGCTGGCCAATCTTTTCCTGTAGCATTCAACTTGGCTCTTTTAACTGGCTCACTAGGAGAATCCTTCCTCTGACTGAGATGACAGCTTTGGGTGTCCTCCAAAAGTACGATTCTGCATGGTCTTTTCACTTTCTGATGAAATTATGCTAGGAAAAAGATATTATGTTAAAAACTTGTTTAATTTAAGAAAGAATGAGGAATTTTCCCTTCTAATTTTGTCACATCTTCCACTAGCTTTTCTTCATCCAGTCATCTAACAGACTTGTGTTGAATGATTTCTCATATAACAGACCTGGGCTAGTATATTGGAGAGATAGGTTTGGGAATAATTTCAAATAGTTTGAATTTGTTGACTGAATTCTAGTAGAGAGTTGGATGGGCACAGGAAGGGGGAGAAATTATTTGAGGGAACTGATGGGGGGACTCTGTGGCCTAGAGCAGAGATAGGCAATCTACAATCTGTATGCAGATTGCAAGTTAAGAATGATTTTGCACTTTCAATTAGTTAAAAAACTTCAGAGAACTAATTAAAAAAAAAACAACTTGTAACACATGAAACTTACATGAAACATAAATTTATGTGTTCATAAATAAAGTTGTATTGGAACACAATGTTCACTCATTTTATATTGTCTATGTTCATAATGTTAGAACTGAATAGTTATAACAGATGTGAGTGTGGCCTGCAAAGATACTATTATTATAATAAACAAAAATATTTATCACCTTGTCCTTTATAGAAAAAAGTTTTCTTGCCTCTGAAAAGGGGTTAAGAAAGAGATCTTCATTCATTCTTTAGGATCTGAAGCAAAATAACTTACTGTAGAACATCAGGCTGTGGTGGACGACTAGGGGCTAAGGCTTAGGAATTACAGATGAGATTTTAGGTAGTAAGAAGGTACAGGAGTAGAATCACACATCTCCAATGGCAGGGCAGGAGATGAGGCATCCCAGGGGCTCAGCCTTGGCAATGCACAGATGTCACTTGCTCAAGTAACAGGTCATCTAGGTTCCATGGTAAAAATAGTATTAGAAGCTATTGGAACTCTTGCAGTTACAGATAATAGAAATCCTACTCACATTTAAACCACAATGAAACTTACTGGCTCACATGACGAGTTTCAAGGGCTCTAGCTTATTCCCTAAGCTCTACTGATTTGTGTAACTTTACTTTGCAAGTATGCCATTTTTATGTGGCAGGTGAGATGGTAACCAGCCCCAGAATCACAGCCTTCCCATTTAGAGCAGTCCCAGCAGGGGCTCTGATTTGCTTGGCATGGTTCATTTACTATTTCCTAAGTACTTCCTAAAAATGAAACAATAATAGAGAATTTTGATAAGCAAATCTGTGCTATCACAAGAATGGATTCTGAGCTAGAAAAAGGATTTCTATTACCAAAAGATTAGTCAGGGTTCCAGATAAAGACAACAGATGTCAGCTTCAGTGAGGCAGTTGTGGAGAAACGGCATTGACATGGGGTAGCAGGATAATGACTGTAGCATGTCTGGGCAGTCCCTCAGTAGCTGGGTGGGCCAAGAAGTTGAATATAAAATAGATATTGTCTACCTGTTGTGGGCTGCTTTTGAGGTCATGCACACACCCTAAAATCAGATAAGAAGCCTTGGATGAGGTCTAAAGTTCCAAGGAAGTCTAGTTACAAAGTCAGATTTGTGATTATTGGACCCTTGCACACAATCCCAGGTTAAAATGACTTGGGGAAATATCTGTTACACATTGATGAGTGTCGCTTAGGCCCTTATAGTGTGCAGTCTGTTTCTCTTGATCCAAAGGGTAGAAAGACAAATAAGTAACTATAATCTAGTGAAGTTTAAATACTAAAATATACTTATACAGTGAGATCTTAGAATGCATGGGAGTGTTTAAGTTGGGTCTTCTGAAAAGGTTACCTAAAAGGTCAATTAGGAAAAGATCCCTTAACAGGTAATACCATATATGCAAAGATGTGGATGTTAAAATGCTTACTTTGTCCAGGTGCTAAGCTAGTTCCTGTCAATTCTCTATTTGATTCATTGCATAACCAATATCACACTGCTTATGGTGAAACCAGAAGGTGAGGTCTTGTAATCAAAGGAGAAGTACAGGATGATAAAGACTTCTTACTGAGGCCAATGGGTGGAGAGTGACATTCTCAATGGAGGAAGAGATTAAAACAGTAAGGATCTGATTAGCAGGAAAAGTAATGAGTTCGGATTTGGAAAATTTGAGTGTCTGATGCCTGTGTGATAATCAGGTGTCAGTATTTCACTGGTAGCTGGAAATGTGGATTAGAGCTCAGAGAAATAGTTCAGGAATTTTGTACTTACTTTTCTCCTGGTATCCACAGGAGATTAATAAAAGCACCATCATTGCTCATTATGAAGTTTGAGAATTTCTGTAGATCTACTCCCTCTGATTATTGGTGTTCTGTATTTTTTATTCATTAGCTGTCTTAGCTGCTCAAGCACCTCTAATTTTGTACTTGAAATGTTGGGATGATAATCTTCCATCCTGAATCTCAACAATAGCTTTGCATTAGCCACTTGGTGTATTAGGTGTAATTCTTTGTTTAATTCTTCGACTTAGGACTAATGTCCTGATTGACCCCATATCTGGATCTTGGTTTTCTTAAGGTTCTGTTCTTGGAATATGGTCAGTGGCTCCAAAAGCCACAAAGAAGAGAGCTATTCTGCCCTTATTACCACCACGTATTTTTGCTGGACTTCTACCTTAAGAGAACAAAAGCTAATACTGTATACTGAGAAGAATAATTGACATCCTATGATGCTTCTAGTCTGATACAGGGATGATCTCCTGCATCAGAACCAATAGAAGAACTTATTATAATGAGCAGATCTCTGGGATGGAAGATCTAAAGAACCAGAATCTGTGGCGGGAAGGGTGGAGTCCAGAATCAGTTTTTTGTTTTTCTTTTTTTGTAAGCACTGTGATCATTCTTATGCACACATCTGCACATATCTGTGAACATAGCTGTGAACCACAGACTTAAAGCAAGAAGAAAAGATGCTTACAATGAAAATTTGACTATTTAAAAAATGAAAAGTTGAAAAGGTTAAGAATGATATTTCCCTTACAAACTGTATCTCTGGAAAAAACGTTGTTAAATATTTAAAAATAATAAAAAATTATAAACATGCAAACAGGGTCACCCACAATTCCACACAAAAAAAGGCTATCAAAGTTAACATCTTGGTGAATATCTTTTAGTCTTTTCTAGATGTATATTGTCTTCTATTGTGTATATATATATATATATATATATATATATATATATATATACACATACATATTTCAAACTTCATGAATAACTTTTAGAGCACTTTTCTCAAAGCGTTGCACATATTTTTGAATTTTATTTAACTTCTTCAAAAATATTATATAAATATATGTACAATTTCCCATCTCACAGTTCATTTTACTCTAAATGTTATCCAGTGTTGCTCATTGTTTATGTTTGTGTCTGGGTTACTTCCCTAATCCTACTAGTCCAGTCTCAGAAGTGAGCTCCCTGTCTTCACCAGCTTTGTGTTTCCAAGATTCAAGCAGGCCTGAGATCCTACTTGAGTTTCAACTATTGATGACATCACCAGAGCAACTTTAATAGCACAATAGTGGAAACAGAAACTGAGGAGTAAATGGAAAATAATGAATTAAAGGCTGAGAATGTCAATTACTCTTTCAAAAAATTACTGTTATCGGGAAGTGAAAGGAGAGCATGAGTGCTAAAAACCAAACAAAAAATGAAGAAATTGTTTTGGGAGTGAAAGATACCTGAATATGCTGGTTGAGGAGAATGAATGCGTGGAGAGGAAAAGAGTGAAACTACAAAAGGGATTTATTAAAAATTAACTTTTCAGATGATATGGAGGGACTGAAGTCTTGAGTACACACGGGAATGTTTGCCTTGGAAAGGATTAGAGACAAGCCTTTCTTTGAGTTAGAGGTGGCAAAATACATGATGAATCTAATGGGGATGAATAGAGGTACTTTGATGTAGTTTGCACATATATGCTTGATGTATAAGATAAGATACTCTGCCAAGGCTGAGATGGGAGTGCAGAGGGAGCTTCTGGGGGTGGCAAGAGAGCCTACAATATGGTGATGGGAAATTAAAGGACCAAGGGCAATGAATAGGAGGCCCCAAAAATGAGATTCACATTGTAACAGCTCCACACAGAATGACTTTGTAATCTTTAGTGACACCAAGCAGGCAAAGCATGGTTCAAAATCCAGAAGTTCAGATCAATGCAGGGTTTAACCGGGCAGATATACCGAAAGACAGCTTACACCATTCTTTTTTCTCATCCATCTAGATTATTCTAATGACAGTATCTAATCTACTATCCTCTCCTCCCCTTTGCACAGTGCCCCTAAATCAGGTTTGTTATTCATTTATCCATCCTCACTGCCAGAGAGGATAGTTGTGAAATGTGTGCAGTTTGTTTACCTTTCCTTGTCCTCACCAATATCCCTACCCAACCTCCACAACATGTGACCTATGGTCTCAGCATGTTCTGTGCTGGAAGCATTTCTCACTTTCTTCTCATGCTTTCTGACACTTCTACTGGAACCAACCTACCTAAAAAGGATCATTGAATTGACGGCTCAACTACTCTGAAAGAAAGAAGAGGGCATGAGGAAGAGTTTAGAGAATAGAGCTTCCTAAGAAACATAGCATGAGACCAGAAACTACAGAAAGAGAAGATCAGAAAGAAATTCTTCAGGGATCACAGGAGCAGTGATGTCTTCCACTGAGCTGTTTGGTTTACTCTGCTGCAGTGATGATTCATATAGCCATCAGTAAAAGCTGTTAGATGCACAAACCAAAGACTAAATGGAGGAAGGGGTGTCGATTAAGGTTTTTTTATTTACTAACTGGTTGCTTTACTTGGACAAATTAGCTTCTGTCTCAGTTTCTACCTTTGTGGAATATCATTACCTTTACCTTGCAAGATTATTATAGGCCCCTCATTAGGTGTTATTCTGTATTTCTTGTCCTCAAAGCCTTGGCAGGTGATGGATTAACTATGACAGAAAAACTAAGATAGTACAAATGTATTGGCAGGTGGATTTGTGGTAGTAATTGTTTACACCAATTTTCCTTTTGGCTTATATTTTCAGTTTTATTAGAGGTCTTGAGTGCCTGAGTTTGGAAGACTTACCATTATGAGATATTTTGTTTATATTTTTGTTACACGGTATATGAGATAGCTTGTGTCCTGGCCTGGCAGGCCATGGCTAACTGGAAAGGAAGAAGGTAGCACTGCAGGGTCCAGAGAGACCTGGAACCTGACCTGCCTGGTAGAGTGAAGCAGGCTACAAGGATAAACCCATCTGGAGGTATGAGAACAAAGTCCAGGTAGAAAGTAGGACAATATTTGAGCAATGCACCAAAAGATCATCAGTAAGCAGTCCAGGTCATGGAGGTCCAACAGGAAGTGCAAGATTGATGTCACAAGCAGATGGAGCATAGTAATGACCAGCAACAGAAATCTTAGAGAGATTAATATTCAGCAATTAGCATTTAGTCAGATGACTCAGTGGCTGTTTTCAAGGATGTCCATCAGCAGAAGACAAGCTTTTGGATCAAAGTGGCTAATAAGGAATAAGAAATACCCCCGAATTTCAAAAGGCTATGAATTGCTTACTACAGATAATCAGGATGAGGACCTGGGCATAAGAAATCAGATAAAGGAGTTGAGGGGGTAAGATCTTAACACAAGTCATAACTGGAGCTGAGGATCAGAGCTGTTCAATAACAAGAACCACAAGATGCTGGGCACTGAATTAGAGCTCTTTAGAGCCCACCCTTGTCTCCTACTGACCTCACACACACGTGGAGACCTTAGGGTTTATGTTTTGCTGTTAGGACATGGAAACTCTGCAAGCAGAAGACAGACAATCCATTAAAGAAAGAAGATAAGGCTCCAGAACTCATAGCCAGGATAACCCTAAAATGCTGCTTGTACCATTCACATGTGTGAATAAAAAGGGAGACTTGATCCGTTAACAATGTCACATCTGTAGCCAAGGACGCCATGCAGTCAACAGATATTTGTGCTGTCACCTGTCTTTGTCCAAATAGCATGACATGAAAAGTCCTTCACAGCTCAACCTTTCCAGCCCTGTCTTCTATCTCATCCCTTCTGCTGTCTGGAAAACACCTACTCATCCTCCAAGATCCAGGTGAAATGTTACCTTCTCTGTGGAACTCACCTAAAGCCCCTCAGGCAACATGAATCACTCTTCCTCCCTCCTCTCCAAGCAGAATGCATCAGTTCAGTTCAGTCACTCAGACGTATCCGACTCTCTGTGACCCCATGAATCGCAGCATGCCAGGCCTCCCTGCCCATCACAAACTCCCGGAGTCTACTCAAACTCATGCTCATTGAGTCGGTGATGCCACCCAGCCATCTCATCCTCTGTCGTCCCCTTCTCCTCCTGCCCCCAATCCCTCCCAGCATCAGGGTCTTTTCCAAAGAGTCAACTCTTTGCATGAGATGGTCAAAATATTGGAGTTTCAGCTTCAGCATCAGTCCTTCCAATGAACACCCAGGACTGAGCTCCTTTAGGATGGACTGGTTGGATCTCCTTGCAGTCCAAGGGACTCTCAAGAGTCTTCGCCAACACCACAGTTCAAAAGCATCAATTTTTCAGCGCTCAGCTTTCTTCACAGTCCAACTCTCACATCCATACATGACCACTGGAAAAACCATAGCCTTGACCAGACGGACCTTTGTTGGGAAAGTAATATCTCTGCTTTTTAATATGCTGTCTAGGTTGGTCATGACTTTCCTCCCAAGGAGTAAGCGTCTTTTAATTTCACAGCAGCAATCACCATCTGCAGTGATTTGGAGCCCAAAAAAATAAAGTCTGACAGTGTTTCCCCATCTATTTCCCATGAGGTGATGGGACCAGATGCCATGATCTTAGTTTTCTGAATGTTAAGCTTTAAGCCAACTTTTTCACTCTCGTCTTTCACTTTCATCAAGAGATTTTTTAGTTCCTCTTCACTTTCTGCGATGAGGGTGGTGTCATCTGCATATCTGAGGTTATTGATATTTCTCCCAGCAATCTTGATTCCAGCTTGTGCTTCTTCCAGCCCAGCGTTTCTCATGATGTACTCTGCATATAAGTTAAATAAGCAGGGTGACAATATACAGCCTTGACGTACTCCTTTTCCTATTTGGAACCAGTCTGTTGTTCCATGTCCAGTTCTAACTGTTGCTTCCTGACCTGCATACAGGTTTCTCAAGAGGCAGGTCAGGTGGTCTGGTATTCCCATCTCTTTCAGAATTTTCCACAGTTTATTGTGATCCACACAGTCGAAGGCTTTGGCATAGTTAATAAAGCAGAAATAGAAGTTTTTCTGGAACTCTCTTGCTTTTTTGATGGTCCAGCAGATATTGGCAATTTGATCTCTGGTTCCTCTGCCTTTTCTAAAACCAGCTTGACCATCTGGAAGTTCTTGGTTCACGTATGGCTGAAGCCTGGCTTGGGGAATTTTGAGCATTACTTTACTAGTGTGTGAGATGAGTGCAATTGTGCGGTAGTTTGAGCATTCTTTGGGATTGCCTTTCTTTGGGATTGGAATGAAAACTGACCTTTTCCAGTCCTTTGGCCACTGCTGAGTTTTCCAAATTTGCTGGCATATTGAGTGTAGCACTTTCACAGCATCATCTTTTAGGACTTGAGATAGCTCAACTGGAATTCCATCACCTCCACTAGCTTTGTTCATAGTGATGCTTTCTAAGGCCAACTGACTTCACATTCCAGGATGTCTGGCTCTAGGTGAATGATCACACCATTGTGATTATCTGGGTCATGAAGATCTTTTTTGTACAGTTCTTCTGTGTATTCTTGCCACCACTTCTTAATATCTTCTGCATCTGTTAGGTCCATACCATTTCTGTCCTTTATTGAGCCCATGTTTGCATGAAACGTTCCCTTGGTATCTCTAATTTTCTTGAAGAGATCTCTAGGCTTTCCCATTCTGTTATTTTACTGTATTTCTTTGCACTGATAACTAAGGAAGGCTTTCTTATCTCTCCTGTCTATTCTTTGGAACTCTGTATTCAAATGGGAATATCTTTCCTTTTCTCCTTGCTTTTTGTTTCTCTTCATTTCAGAGCTATTTATAAGGCCTCCTCAGACAACCATTTTGCCTTTTTGCATTTCTTTTCCATGGGGATGGTCTTAATCCCTGTCTCCTGTACAATGTCACGAACTTCCATCCATAGTTCATCAGGCACTCTGTCTATCAGATCTAGTCCCTTAAATCTATTTCTCACTTCCACTGTATAGCATCCTTTATAATCCATTACTTTTATCATCTTCAGCTCTTTACATCTCCATCTCTCCCACTGGCGGCGAACTCCTCCAGGGCAAAAACTGCCTTATTTACTCTGGTTCCCCAGTTTATCCTTTTGATCTTGCCACAATCTCATGTGGTTGCCCAGTGAGGAAACTGTAGCCCTAATGTGAATGACTTGCCCAAGGATATCCAGCTGGTTTGAGCAGAACTGGGATTAGAAACCAGGTCACCTGATTTCTAATCCAGTGTTGTTTCCTATGCACTTTTCTTTCTTTCTTTTTTTGCTTTTTAATTACTTTATTAGCTTTACATTTTTCCATGCAAATGGATGAAATTTCACTGTTGACAGAAACTTAGATTGGGTGCCAAGGCAATCTGCCATTAGAAGCTGGTAACACAGAACCCACCTGACGCATTGAAATGACATAAGGTTCACAGCAAATGGATCAGTAAAGGCATTATCAGGAAAATGCAAGAAAAACAGAACAACGGTAGAAATCACAGTATTAGTCTCAAGGATATGGCAGGAGTCAAGGCATAAGGCAAAATTCGTCATGATGGTCATGGTGATTAGAGAGCTCCCCCATAAGGATATGCAGACAATTCCTCAACTGCAGCTCCCTGTTTTCTCCTGATTTCTCTCATCTCCTCCATGAATATTTCCATATCGTCTCCCTCTCCACCCAACCCATCATTGACCTGCCTACTGGGTATGACCCATCGGAAATTAGGGGCAAGTCAGCGAGCCTGTCCCCGTCTATGATTTCTTTGACTGGTGGCCTTCGCCCCCTCCCAAAGGGCAGTCTTCCCCTCCGTTCTGCACGGGTTGCTCCATTTCTTCGTTTTCCTGGGCCTATCCTCACTGTCCCCTGCTCCTTCCCATCCTCACCACGAGTGTGCCGCCGCCACACTTAGTTCAGCACACCATTGCCTTGCAGGAACTCAAGGGTGTTTCCCATAGCTCTGAGTTTTTCCTGCCTTCCCTCTCTTCTGCACTTTTCTGCACCCTCCCCAGCCTCCATCTAATGATTACAATGATGTTTAAAATTTCACAGCACCTTTCGTAACATTTAAACATTTATTTCTTATTTCATGGTTATAGAGTTCATCCAGGGGCTTCCCTGATGGCTCAGATCATAAAGAATCTGCCTGCAATGTGAGAGACCTGGGTTCGATCACAGGGTCATGAAGATCCCCCGGAGAAGGGAATGGCTACCCACTCTAGTATTCTTGCCTAGAGAATCCCATGGATAGAGGAGACTGGCAGGGCTACATGGGGTCACAAAGAGTCAGACATGACTGAGTGACTAACACACACACATACACACACACACGAGTGCCTCTGAGGTAGGTAGAGGGATCCTCATTGCCTCCTTTTATGTATTCCTGAGTTGAGGCGATTAGTGAATTATTCAGTCTCAAAACCAGTCATTGAAAGAGCCTCCAACCTATGCTTGACCACCAGGCCACCCTGTCATATAGTACAGGCTGTTAGCTTTTCGAGACTGTTATCAAGGCAACAGGAAGAAACAAGTTAGGCTATGCTGGTCACCTCTTGAGTTGTTCTTATTCTCCTGCAGTCTTAGAAAAAAGTTAGAACTCTTCCCTAGAGGGATTCTACTAATGTGGGTGATTCATCACTGTCCTTTATTTCACATACACGTCTTAGGAGTTAAAAGTAGGTGAGCTGAAGGCAGGAGACCACCTGAGGCAATGTGAATTCTCTTTCTCAGAGTCTTTGTCTAACTGGCATAACTCTCTACTTGCCTTGCATAAGAAAGCTTTTTACTATAGTATATTTTAAAGAAAGGTACTTTCTGCTCACACTTATTCCCTAAAGGAACTTTTTATTGGGAATTTGAGATGAAACACTATTCTTAAGGAACATACCCAGTGTGGCTAGGTCACATTTCATTCTTGTTTACAAGGGCAGGGTTCTATATAAGGCCATATGGCACCATGCTGACATTTTAAAGGCAACACTTGCTTCATAAGTTACTTTGTAGTACTAAATGAGAGCCCCAGTGACTTGAAAGATTATGTCTTTCTCAATTCCAGTGTAAGTGTGATTATGCTTAGTCTCCAGTGAAAGGTTTGCTTCTTCAGGGAGCATGTTTGTTAGCAACAAAAGATGCTGTCTCAAAACTAGCTTGATCCTAAATAGTCACATGGTCAGAAAATGTCTGGATAAAATATTTCCAGACCATTACCTTGATGTACTAATTTTTTTTTCCCCCCTTTAAGCCAGATCTAATTAGTTACATGTGTAGAAATAAATGTGGGACTCAGTAATCTCAGATTTTTATGCACCTTTCATAATGAGAACAGGGAATAGAATTTCTCAACAGGGTAAAAGGAATAGGGGTGTGTGAGCTTGCAATTACCTAAAGTAGCCCTGGAATTTACAGACAGATAGAACTCTATGTTTAGTGCAAGGACTCACTGAAATTGAAATGGACTTATGTATTATTAAGTTTGCTTAGAAAAATTAATAAAAAGTGCCTTCTAAGAACACATTATTTTCTTTTCTCTCCATCACAATGTTGCTACATTAGCTTCAAAAACAAATATCGACACAAACAGATGTATTTTTCTTTTATGTAAGAAATCTTGGTTGAACTTCGTGAGATTTTGAAAGTTATTCAAATTTGGAAAAGAAAGAAAATGAGGCTAGTGTTGTCTACCAAACAAGACATACTGGCATATTTTTTATGTTTTTCTCTCTAGTTCCCACAAATTATTTGCTTGAATTGAATCTATTTTACTGTATCTGATATGGTATAGGTAAATGTATTTGAATTGCTTCAAGCATGTTGAAATATTACTCATGAGATTGGTATGGCAGAAAAACTGCAAAAATGTGTAACAGAGACGACTCCATATTGGACCTATTCCTTTAGTTCTAACTCTTGTGCCTGTACGGAGTCATGCTGGTTCTGCACCTTTGTAAAAGAATGTTGCCTGCAGCCTAAAATATGCATGATAGCCCATTGTCAAAGCTCTGACCTTTGTAGGTACACTTTTCCACTCATGTAGCAATGAAAAGTTGCAGAACAAAAAATAACAGTTGTCTTGTTGGAACAAGACAGTTGTGTTCCAGTTGTGTTTACTGGAACACTGTGAACAGATCTAAGCAGGCAACTATAAGCGCAAAGGATTCTGACACCAAGAAGCTTGCAACATAGCTACACCCTCTCCCCTTTTAGTATAAAAGATGCCTGAATTCTAAGATGGTTCTTTGGAACATTAGTTCATCTTCTTGGTCCACTAGCTTTCTGAATAAAGTCACTGTTCCTTACCCCAACAACTCTTCTCAATTTATTGGCCTGTCATGCAGCAAGTGGTAGAAGTTTGGACTTGGTAACAAATAAGCACAATTATTCCCCTCACTCTCATACCTTCTCCCTTGGCAAAGTGACTTTGCAGCTCCTCTCACTAGAAAATGGAATTGCTTTCTCTACCTCTTCAACCTGGAATGGCCTTAGCTAGAATGGTGGCATAGTTTTCTTTGACTAACAGAATGTAGCAGAAGTGATAGTATTCCAGTTCTGTCTATATGCCTCAAGAAGCCATATATGTTTCTGTTCTTTCTCTGGGACTTTTGCATCCACCTTGAGAATCAGCCCAGGCCTGCCTGCTCTAGGATGAGAGACCAAGAACAAAGCTAAGTCATCCCAACTGAGGACTTCCAGACAGGCCAGCTCCTCACCAGACTGAAAACTGCTCACAGTCACATGAACAAGTTCAGCTCAGATAAGCCAGTTTAGAAGCACCCAGGTAACTGACAATAGCTGAACATACTAAATTCTGTCAGATGCCTGTGAGGTTTGTTTGCTTATTATGCAGTATTGTTGTGGCAAAAGTAAATGATTACAATGGTAAATATTTATTTATGTTGACACCTTCAGTCATAATAATGAAACCCCTCTACTTATGGAACTTTTGTTTAAAAGCATACATAAATAAATGACAAACTAAATTTAATGGGGGAAAAAGTGTCAACTTTGCATTCCACCAACAGATAGTAAGCTATCTCAGTATAGTAGCTCTTGGGGACATTCTGACACATGAAATTACAGAAAGTCTTTTACAATCTAACCTGCTTGTGAGTGGAAGAGCTTCTGCAGAAGGTGGTTCTTCTTAAGTTAGCCAGGAGTTTCTTTTATCATAGTTGATATTTAAACCAAAATGAATTTATAAATTAACTAATATTTTTCCTGCCAAGACATCTCCTTTGACCAGGTTTTTGACACTCACTTTGTTTCTTTTTTTAAGACATATTTTATCAGCCTGCATCTGAAATGATGATATAACTGCTCTAAGAAACTATCTTTGGAAAGAGGTATCTTACACACGTGATAAAGCACAAAGCCCTGCCTCACCCCGCCTCCTAGTTCAAAGTCAGACAAGCAAGTAAGTCATTTTTACATGTGAGTTTAGCTCCTAAAGGAGCATGGAGGCTCACTGAACAGTCTGGGAGATGAGTGATGAAGCTTGCCAAACAAAGTTGACCATGGTTTAGCTGGAAAAAGTGTTACCCAGTTCAAGCTCATACTGCTTGCCACATGCCAGGCCAATAAACTGAGAGACAAGTTGTTGGGGCAAGAAATAGTGATTTTATTCAAAAAGCCAGCAAAGCAAGAAGATGGTGAATTAGCATCCCAAGGAACCATCTTAGAATTCAGGCATCTTTTATACTAAAAGGGGAGAGGGTATGGCTGGTTCTTACAAACTTCTTGGTACAAGAATCTTTTGTTCTTGCAGCTGCCTGCTTAGTTCTGGTCACAGTGTTCCTGTAACTTCCAACAAGATCACTGTTATTTTCTGTTCTGCAACTTTTTATTCCTACATGAATGGAAATGTGTTGTATCTTTAAAGGTCAGAGCCTTGAGAATAGGCTATCATGTATATTTTAGGCTATAGGCAACATTCTTTTACAAAGGTGCAAAGCCAACATGACTAAGTACAGGCACTAGAGTACAAGAGTTAGGCCTAAAGAAATAGATCCAACATTTAAGGTTTGTTTCCTGTTACAAAAGTAAAAGCCTAGAGAATATGTAAGAGCAACTCAAACCCAGTAGACATTCAAAAGATATGAATTCATGATGAGGAAGTACTTTTCTTCAGTTCATTGCAGAGAGAAACTATACTTAGAAACTATAACTTGTTGATTTTATCTCTTGTGAGTAAAGTATGCAGAATCCCAGCTCTACCCCCACCAGTCCTATGACTTCTGTGACCCTTACCTGTAATAATATTACCTGATAATAATATTAACTGTCTCAGAGGGTTAGTAGGGGGATTAAATGACTTAATATTTGTAAAACTCAGAACAGCCCCTGACATGTGGTAAATGTTTAAGTCAAAAGCTAAAAACTAGAAGCTGAGGACTTGTGGTTTCCAGTCCAGCATGTAAGAAACTGAAAGTTGACACTCTGTCCTAACAAGTAAAAGACTGGATACAGTGCAAAATAAATACTTCTTTTTAGATTTTTTAGATTCATGAGAGACCTGAGGTCACAGGGCAAACCATTTCCCACCCCCCAAACCCCCCTCCCTGCAACCCCGAATTGGAGAAACAGGTAAATATAGAGAATTACATCCTACTGGAGCAGGATCCAGTGCCCTGAGAAGAAAGACTTGAACTGTAATTGATCAATTGCTGGAGGCTCAGAGTTGGCAAGTCTTGAAGCTAAAAATTCCTGGGGGAATCAGTCATCAGAGACTCTCACACTTTTCTGAATTTTACCTCCAGAAGCTTGACCAGGTTCTCACAGAGAGAAATCCTCTCAGGATTCCTACAGTGGAGGGGAAAGAAACAATTTTGAAATACTCTAGAATACTTTCTCTTTTCTACTTAATGAAGTCTGCCCTGGGGAGAAACTATTAATAATAGTTAACCAGAGACCAATGTGCTAGAGTTTTATCAGTGTCTAAGGGACCCAAGGAGAAGGAAATATTCAACTTCAGCCAAAGGTAGCCATCCTGACCCACCTGGGAGGGGGCAGAGAAGACAGAAGCACAAGTAAACTTCACAGTCCAGAAGTGGAATGCCAAAAGACTGAAGCCTATTCGTCAGCCTACAGAATGCCGCCTGTCCCTCATAACTCGACATGACTCGACATAATCACGACATGACCAAAGACCTTTCTAAAGCAGTTGCTTTTACCTGGCACATTATGTTCAGTTATCAGGAAAAACATAAAACAAATCAAAAGACAAAAACAGTATGAAAAGCAGAGCAAGCATCAGAACTAGACTCAGATATGGCAGAGATTTTGAAATTGCCAGGCTATTAACTTTTTTAATGATGTCAGACTTATGATCATGTCAATAATATTAACTGAGAGCCATTAGTGATATAAAGTGTGGTCTCTGTTCCTGTGTGCATCGTGGTTCAATTGGGAAGATGGAACCCACTGGCACAGATGACATAATTCAGCAACACACACACATAGGTACTGGGGAAAGTCCAATCCTTTCTGGAGTAACCAGAGAGATATGGGGTAGTATCAGAGAAGCAGTGCCTAGAAAAGCTAAGTTCTGATGTGGGTCAATGGGAGGTTTAAGAAAGTGAATGTCAAAGATTGAAAAAAATGTCGTCAATCTTTTTCACTATAGAAGTCACTCAAACCCCTAGAATTACCCATGGTAAGTGAAAGAAACAATTTATACTCAGCCTCTGGAAGGAATTTATGCAGCTTTCAAAGGTAAATAATTTAGACCCAGAGGAAAGCTTACACACTGAGAGAATCTGGTCTGGTATTTGAGGTGTTTCTGGGAACATCATTTTCTGAGACAGTAGAATACTAAAAAGTCAGCTGTGAGAAAGTGAAAATTAACTTACAGGCAACAGAGGAGTTGTCAACTACTTTGCTTCTTTTAATTTAATTTTTTTTTTTTTTTTTGTCTTGCTGAAAAAGATGAATTTGGTACATGGTAATTAGCTGTTCTGCTTTGCTTCCTCTTTGTAACCTGATGGGCCCTACCTTATGAAACAATTGGTGTTCTTGCACCATAGACGTTTCTTGACAAATGTGAAAGTGAGTGTTCACCCAGATGGATGAAAACACCACTTGTAATGACAGGAAGCCATATTAGAGGGCAAGATTGCTGTGGATATGCATTCCTCCAGCTAAGGTGTTTGGGAGGTTTATTCTTCCTTTTTCAAATCTTTTGGGAAGGTGGATACAGCAATTCAAGAAAAGAGATGCCACGATTCTGACAAGTTAATTAAGCTTTCACTTCTGAGTATTATATGTATAGCAAAGAAGAAAAACCTTAATTTCTTTGTACTGTCTGACAAAAAAGAAACACAAGATAAATGCAGGCAGATCTTTCAAAGTTGTCCTTATTACTGATTCCTAGTCTGCAGAACAGAGATTTTAGAAGTCTAAATCAGAACAAATGAAAAGTCTCAGCACCTTTTATCTTTCTGTAATTTACATATGTATCTACATATATCGATAGATATAAGGATGTTTTTCACCAAAATGCGAAAGCTGAAGAAACCACCCTTAGATTCTTCCCTGTGTGTGCTTCCTCAACTTTCACTTAATTTCACACCCAATGGGGAAAATGAAACATTCAGTGTGGGAGTCAGAATTTTGACCCCTTCTTGTCTTCACTCTCTGTGATTGTGTCATATGGACAATGGATGCTTGCAAACATAATTAAGTTTACGAAATCAGTTCAGTTCAGTTCAGTCACTCAGTAGTGTCCGACTCTTTGCAACCCCATGAACCTCAGCATACCAGGCCCCTCTGTCCATCACCAACTCCTGGAGTTTACCCAAACTCATGTCCATTGACTCGGTGATGCCATCCAACCATCTCATCTTCTGTCGTCCCCTTCTCCTCCTGCCCTCAATCTTTCTCAGCATCAGGGTCTTTTCCAACGAGTCAACTCTTCATATGAGGTGGCCAAAGTATTGGAGTTTCAGCTTCAGCATCAGTCCTTCCAACGAACACCCATGACTGATCTCCTTTAGGATGGACTGGTTGGATCTCCTTGCAGTCCAAGGGACTCTCAAGAGTCTTTTCCAACACCACAGTTCAAAAGCACCAATTCTTCAGCACTCAGCTTTCTTTATAGTCCAACTCTCACATCCATACATGACTACTAGAAAAACCATAGCCTTGACTAGATGGACCTTTGTTGACAAAGTAATGTCTCTGCTTTTTAATGTGCTGTTTGGGTTGCTCATAACTTTCCTTCCAAGGAGTAAGTGTCTTTTAATTCCATGGCTGCTATCACAATCTGCAGTGATTTTGGAGCCCCCCAAAATAAAGTCAGCCACTGTTTCCACTGTTTCCCAATCTATTTGCCATGAAGTGATGGGACCGGATGCCATGATCTTAGTTTTCTGAATGTTGAGCTTGAAGTCAATTTTTTCACTCTCCTCTTTTACTTTCATCAAGAGGCTCTTTAGTTCTTCTTCACTTTCTGCCATAAGGGTAGTGTCATCTGCATATTTGAGGTTATTGATATTTCTCCTGGTAATCTTGATTCCAGCTTGTGCTTCTTCCAGTCCAGCATTTCTCATGATGTACTCTGCATATAAGTTAAATAAGCAGGGTGACAATATACAGCTTTGACTTACCCCTTTTCCTATTTGGGACCAGTCTGTTGTTCCATGTTCAGTTCTAACTGTTGCTTCCTGACCTGCATACAGGTTTCTCAAGAGGCAGGTCAGGTGGTCTGGTATTCCCATCTCTTTTGGAATTTTCCACTGTTTATTGTGATCCATGCAGTCAAAGGCTTTGGCATAGTCAATAAAGCAATTTACTAAATAGTTGACTTTAAAATGGGAGATTTTATTGTATTATCCAAGTGGATGTAACATAATCACACAAGCCTTTAAGAGCCGAAGAGGAAAGCACAGAGATTCAAGGCATAAGAGGGATTCAGTGAGCCCCATTAGCTTCAAGTTGAAGGAAGTCACGTGTCAAGGAAATGGCGATATCATTCCTGTAATCACAAGGAATTGGATTCTGTCAACAACCAGTGAGCTTGGAAGACAATCCTGAGTGCCACGTGAAAAACAACCTCAGATGATGCTCTGATTTTATGCTAATGAGATCTTAAACAGAGAGTCTAGTTGTGCCATGCCATAAATCTGGCCTGCAGGGACTATGTGCTAATAAATGGCCAGTGTTTCAAGCTGCTGAGATTGTGGTGATTTATTAAGACAGCAGTAAAGAACTAATACTTTTGATTTTAACCAGTTTATTATGTTGCATTTATACTGACCATGTTATAACTTACTTTTAATTTTCAGATACTATATACTGCATTATCGATGAACACATCCTAAGTATACATGTTGTTTATATCATGCATGTGTGCTCAGTCGTGTCTGACTCTTTGAGACTTTATGGACTATAGCCCACCAGGATCTCTGTCCATAGAATTTTCCAGGCAAGAATAGTGGAGTGGGGTGACATTTCCTACTTCAAAATATATATGCTTATATAGGCATGCTGCTGCTGCTGCTGCTAAGTCACTTCAGTCGTGTCTGACTCTGTGTGACCTCATAGATGGCAGCCCACCAGGCTCCTCTGCCCCTGGGATTCTTCAGGCAAGAATACTGGAATGGGTTGTCATTTCCTTCTCCAATGCATGAAAGTGAAAAGTGAAAGTGAAGTCTCTCAGTCATGTCTGACTCTTTGTGACCCCATAGACTGTAGCCCACCAGGATTCTCCATCCATGGGATTCTCTAGGCAAGAGTACTGGAGTGGGTTGCCACTGCCTTCTCCATATATAGGCATATAAGTATTCAAACAAGTTTTGTTTTTCCTTAAAAAATGTTTCTGTAGGTAGGCCTTCAAGCAAGTTCTGAGATATTTCTGAGTTAAGTCAATTCATATGAATCAAGGGGCTAACTGAATTTAGGTCCTCAGTAAATGGGACTCTGGCTCAATACCTAGAGTCAAGGATTTAGGATCTACAAAGGGAGCGTTATACTGGGCAACCTGCCTGGATTGCTGTCTGACACTGTGTCTCACCCTTCCTGCCATAGAGTCTATGTTTTTCTTAGCAATGTTCCACCCCTAACACACACATACACACACAATCACACATGCACACATCTTGCCCTCACTGTTAGTCGTTTGGGTAGGACTGAACTCATTCCTACTTCCAGAGGTGGACCTTTATTGCATTAGGATGATCTGAGCAAGCCATTCTTATGATCTTGGTAAATGACTTAGGAATAGGTACATAACTCAGACATTAGTCAGTCAGAGGGCAATTACGTTACATTGCCCTCCTTCAGTGCTTTGTGTTCTAAGTGGTTTGTGTTCTGAGTTGGTACTATCAAAGTGAACCAAGAGGACTTTGCTAAGAATGATAACACGTAGATTTTTCCCTTCCTTGACAGACCCAAAGAAGGAAGCTCACAGGCAAGCACTTGCTGGCAGCCATCTTGGGACAACATAGTGGGAATATACCTGAAATTAGAGCCAACATCAAGGATGTGGAGTGAAGACAACAGAACTACAGAAATAGCCTCCTGATCCCTGTTTGGCTTCTGAATGAGGTCTGTTCTGGCCCTAGGTTCCAGTTAGATGAACCAGTAAATTCCATTTTTTTGGCTTATTTTTTTGTTTTTTGTTTTTTAATGGCACTTGTCTTGATAGGGTTTTCTGTTTCTTGCATTGAAAGACAGGGGTAAAAAATACAAAGCTCCCACTTCACAATGATGCCTAGGGCTAGCTCAGCCTACACGTAGCCTTTCCCACCTTGCTCCTCCCAGGTGTGAGTCCAGGTTGTAATTTCCCTGAGTGCAGCTTTCTCAGAGCAGATAATGCTGTGGGACAGTGAACACTTCAATTATTTCTTTTGCTCCTTCTTTTCAGTATCTGACTTCTCCCTTTGATCATGCTTTTTGTTTCTAAGTAACATACCTTTTTTCTTTATGGTTCTCATGTGATTATTCAGAGAAAGTCGATGAGAGATGAAGGTGAATCATTACAGGGAATAAACTAGTGGGAAGACTTCTCATCTGGGCACTGTACTTCTATTTGTGGTCTTTTATGTTCCAGGCCATTCACTTAATCCTCTGTCCTTGCCTTTGTCCTGCATATGTCTTTCCATCTGATATATTAATATTTCTTCCTCATACACTCTGAGTAGATTTTGCAAAAAAAAAAAAAAAAAAAAGTGAATGAAAAATTTCAAGTATACTAGTGCTAGCCGGAAATCAAAACAAATCTTATCTTGGTCTCCTGTTGCACATCCACCTGACAGTTTGCCCTGGAGTAATAGGGTGAGGTGAATTGAGAAATCTGTGTCACTCACACACATATTTGAACAGAACTGCCAAAGCTTGTGTAGGCAAGTTTTCTCAGTAGGTAAAATCTGTTTATTCATTTGTTCATTTATTGTCAATATTACTTCATGAGAGTATGTGTATTTACATATATAAACTGTACACACTCCACCCTGAAAATCCTTAACCACGAAATAAATCCATTTCTTTTAGATTAAAAAAAGGATAAGGAATAATTTCATAAGAGGAAATTGTAAAATAAAAGTAAGATTTGTAGTAAACCCATATATGTTATAATTGTTTAATTCAAGACCTTTCTGCAAGCATTAATGGCAGCCTAAAATTCCTTTAATATGGATAGAAAATTTTACTTTGCAATAATTTGTAAGAGGGTTAATGTATAAGTGCAGATTTCTCTGCATTAGGGTTTAATGGCAGTTACACCTTCCTTTCCTATGAAGAAAGTTTAACAATGGATAATGATGGTGGAGACCCACAGAAAGAGATATAAAGTATGAAAATAGGAGTATTTAAGAAGTTGGAGATGAAATTCAGTTTTTATAATAAAATACTCTTCATACTTTAGCCTGTGACAGAAAGCTGATTTGTGATTTTTTTTTTTTTTTCCCAAATGAAATCATTTGTCAGGGTCCTTAGATGATAGCCAAATTGGTTTCCCTTATTTTGTGGTAATTTCTTATGCTCTCCTATGTAATGCCTAATGGGAGATTAGAACTGGTGGAAGGAAAGTAGACTTTTCCTTAGAACCTATTTACAACGGAGGGGTTGAAAACATTCTTTATGTCATTAATTTTCAATACTATCATTTTAACATCTTCTATTTCTCCCTCAAGCTAATATGCTCAAATATCCTCTTAGATATTGATATTGGCCAATTAAGTCTGAAAACATTTCTCTTAACCAGGATTCTTTGGAACAGCTTTTCTCAGAATACTTACTGTGTTAATGTAGACTGCGAATTTTAAAGAGGGGTATAATGTATCCAGAGATTTCTGAACTCATGGAATCTTTTTCTTTCTTCCAGAACACCCATTTGTAACTCATATGACAGGTATTTCTCAGGACAGAGAGATTTTCTTTAATATAGTGGGGAGAAAAAAAAAAACTGATGTTGTCGTTAACTCCAGGGTCAGGTTTTTCAGTCTCTATGTGGACCATTTAACTTTGCTCTTCTCTGAGAACCTGAGTTTTTGTCGAGCTCCTTTTCACCTTTCCATAGGCTCCAAACTGAGATCAGAAGTAATGGCAACATCAGTTCAAACTTACAGCCGGTATTGGACAAGACAATCTGTAGCATAAATCAGACTCAAACTGGGTTGAAAATAGTGCCTTTCACATCTAAAAAAACTTTCACCATTCAAAATAAAGGTTAGCTTTTCCCCCCAATTTCTCTCTCCACACTTATTTTATCTACTCAGAATTGAAAAAGAGTAGAATCTGCAAAAGAATTTAGAATAGAAGTTATAGAGGTATATCTGCTTTTGATCCAACCAAATGCCTTCTTTTTAGATTTGAATAAATAATAATAAAATTATTAAAAGTAAATATAGGGTATGTGATACTAAAACCAAATAGTCATTTAATTTCCAACTTTCTGTTTCTTATTATATTGGTATTCCTGGCTTTTGCTTCTTACTCATTTCTTTAAAAGTCAGTATTTTTATTTTTTTGAAATATAATCTTTTTATTGGATTGATATTAGTACTATTGTCATATCAACAAGTTCACAGCTTTTATTATTTGGAAGTGAACATGTGTTATTCAGATCTGAACAAGTGTGTGTGCTCTAGAGTATGCAATTACAATGATCAAGCATTTATGAAATGAAAAAAATAAAAGACCAAAGAATTTTAGAAAGATTAATGCAGAATACCCACGCTATGCAAGTTTAGGATTTAAAGGTGTGTGTGTTTGTGTGTGTTATGGATCTGAAGGAATGAACATAACAGCAAAGAAGTGCTGATTGCTTCCTACAGGGCAGAAAACCCACCATACTGTGTGCCTATGTGACTAAAAATAGAATCAATAAAAGGAAGCTTTAGTGAGATGAATTTTAACTCAGTATAAGTAAGAATAAGGACTGAACTTAGATCTTCTGATGCCTTTGTCTAGTGCTTAGGAAGAATGTCCTAAGATTCTCCTAATCTAGTTTTATTTCTTTAAGGTTTGTGTTTTAATTCTTTCAAATTGATCAGCTATGCTAATTGTGCTAAGTGAAGCCTGCCATTAGCGCCGTCATAAGAGTCCTAATATCCACAGGTTCACGCTAATAAAGGCCTCATGGAGTTTGCTCCCTCTGCTTTTCCAATTTTATGTGAGCCAGCTCAAGTGAGCTCGAAATCCTCCTATTTCTAATTGTTCTGTTTCCAAGACATCCTCTGAAACAATGATGCATTGTTCACTGTACTGTTTTTCAAGGTGTGCAGATTTTACCTTGAGTCCTCAGTTCACCTTAGAGCCGTTCCATTTCTATTGAAATGGGACTACATATTGTATAAAAAATTGCATTCTTTGTCTCCAGAAGGCTACCTCAAGGGAGATGCAAAGGACATAGAATGAAATGTAGCCCCTCCACCATTAGTTCCTCATAATCTATTTTGCTGTCTGTGCCCATATCTCCATGCAGAGATGGTCAAAGCAGTCCAGTGTTCAGCATTATCATCATGACCCTATGATAAGTTTAAGCTGTGATTTTCCAAGATGGGCCTGACTTTGAAGCATAAATGTTTAGACAGCTGTATAGAAGAGAATAATGGAAATGAGTCGCTTGAAGAAGAGATTGCACTAATTATGGGGCATGAGACATGTAAGGGCAGTATACAAATATTGTGTACTTGCACTCCTGGCTCAACAGATTTTGGTTCAAGTATGCTGAGCTTTCTAATCTGGTAGAAAAATGTTCTTCCTGTTTATATAAAACACTGGGCTTGCCTGTTGGTCAGTGCATGGAGTCTCGTGGGACTTCCCTAAGTCTTTCAACACATGTGAAGGGAAGAATTAAGGATATCCAAGCTAAGTCATCAGGCATCTTAATGGTTCAGGCTCAAACTCTTTCTCTACATATGGACCATAATCAAGTGCCGTGCTCAGTTAAATTACCAGTAAAATAAACGTGGGACACTTTACTCTGGACTCTAAAATAAAGCAATGCTCAAATCCTCCAGAACCCCAAGAAACTCTGGAAGTCACAAATGAGGAAGTATAATAGAATAATTGGCACTTGGAATAATAAAAGAACTTAGATGTGATTAAGTCCAAGTTTATCCAAAGTATTGAAAACCATTTTATATCCTAAATTATCAAAAGGAAAAAAATAATGTTAGTGGGAAAACTCAGATTGGACAAAAATGACCATAAATGGTCTAACAACATATTCTGGTAATTATAGATAATGACAAAATTTTTACAAATTTTGGTTAATATCTCATGGGCTTCAGATTTGACCCTTGCTCCATGTTGTGTAAAAGTGACCTTCTCTTTTTTTTCTATCCCATATCTTTTGCAATACTTGGTATAATTTCTCACGTTTGATAAGGAATAGGGCTATAACCAAGGAATAACAGACTTGGATTGCAAAGGAAATGGTCTCATATCTTATTCAAGTGTTTATGGAAAAATAGTTCATGAGTTACCAAATAACTCCTCCCTTGAAATACTTTAAATTTAATGTGGTGGGACTGAATCTGCTGGTGTTTACACAGAGCTGACACAGAATTTGCCAATGCGCCTGTTTGTTTGGGACCTTAAAAATCTTCTGCGCCATCTAATGGAAGCAATGCAAACTGCAGCTTCTTTTGAAGGCCAACACTTTGAAGTTCAGCACAGATCAATGCAGAATAGATGAAAGCTATAGAAACTGAATAGATCAAATACCAGCCTCTAAATGTAATGGCTTTGGCAAATTGGCCCACAGTTTTATCATATACACAATTCAAATATGCCTAGGGTATTATGATTTCAACATGCAAATGAATAAAAATACAATGTGTCCATTCATAGCAGCAAACAATGGTGTTTACTCATGTATGATTTGCCAACCAAGATAAAGAATATTCCAGGTTTTATTTCTTTAATTAAGTGTTCATCTGCAAGTTAGTGCTATATTTATTTTTCACATTTATGCTACAGGTACAATGCCATTTATTTTCAAGGTGTTTACCACTTTCAAAAACCATGAATTTCATGAATTTCATATCAGAGCCTATGCTTAGAATTGTAAACTCAAATGCAGACAGAGAAAAGGAGGTAATTTAAATGAAAGGTGGAAAAGGCATGGTTCAGTTCAGTGGGGACTCGTGGCAAAGTAGAAATCACACTCTGTGTCTAATGGAGTAAGTGCTACTTGAAACAGCTGATTGTTGTCCACTAAGAATGTCCAACAGGAGTCAGAAATCTATACTCTTATGTAGATTCCTTATTTCTTAAACACTTGTTCAGCATCCCTGAATACACCTGTGGTCCATATACGACCTAGACCTAAGCCCTACTATTTGCAATTGCTGGTTTATCATAATCCAAGGTAACACAATGAGAACATAGTCATAAATTCCCACGGTTACTGGAATCATTTGGGATACAAATCCTTTGAGAAAGGAGTGCTCTCATATTTTAATTAATATGCATAGGTTTAACTCTATATGGTAATTGGGAATATCAAATCACAAATATTATGTAATCTTTCTCTTATTCCTAGCCAAGT
Organism: Cervus canadensis; assembly: GCF_019320065.1. Classification (NCBI taxonomy): domain Eukaryota; kingdom Metazoa; phylum Chordata; class Mammalia; order Artiodactyla; family Cervidae; genus Cervus; species Cervus canadensis. The sequence goes on along the minus strand of NC_057400.1, from coordinate 28,083,402 downwards.
AACTCTAAGTCTAAAATGCACTGAATCTGGAGTCAGACTGTCGCCTGTACAGCCCTGGGATAAAGGCAGCTGTCCAATTTTGTCAAACCACAGTTGCTATTACTCCCAGCTCGTGGGTTGGAAGGCAAGCACACGCAAATGAATGAAAAAAGGAATTCAGCTTTTGAAAGGTGTATTAATGTGATTATCAACACATTTTTAGATTTCTTGGGCAAATAAAGAAAAGGAATTGACTAGCAGTCAATTCTTTAAAATAAATTATTTATTTATTTTAATTGGAGGATAATTACAATATTGTGATAGTTTTTGCCATCTATCAATATGAATCAACCATAGGTATACATGTGTCCCCTCCATCCTGAAACCCCCTCCTGCCTCCCTTCCCATGTGAAGAAAATATAAAGAATGATGAATGATATAAGGATGTTGGATATGAATGAACCCAACCAGACAATGATGTGCTTCTCCCCCTAAAAATGTTTCAGATGTGAGGTTTTTTTCCAATTCTTTCCCTCCACTTTTCAGACTCTGCAGCTCAACCTCACTATTCTGAAATATTTCTGTAGACATAGTTCCTCTGAGAACTATGTGGGTCTCTCATAGACTTCCAGAACCTGGAGGGACCTCTTTAACCAACCTTAGGTCAGGTGAACATCTGATCCTTACACTTTCTAACAGTACCTTTGACAGCAGATTAGCATCTTATCAGATCAAAATATCTCATAGCCTCTTAATCAATTAATTTTTTCTGTCACAAAACTGGGTCCTTAGTTCAGGAAATACTCATAGTGCAATGCATATTAAGTACTTAGCACAGTACTGGGCAGTAGATCTACTGTATTAGAATTAGTCGCTCAGTTGTGTCCAACTCTTTGCGACCCCATGGACTGTAGCTACCAGGCTTCTCCCTCTATGGAATTCTCGAGGTAAGAATACTGGAGCAGGTATCCATTTCTTTCTCCAGGGGATCTTCCCAACCCAGGGATCAACCTAGGTCTTCTGCATTGCAGGCAGATTCTTTACCAACTGAGCCACCAGGGACATCTTGTAATAAATGTAGGTAAATATTATTTTTATTCATGGATTTCTCATTCAAGGATTCAAGTTGTCAGAAGGGCTATTCCTTTGTACATTATAAGAAGCAGGTAGAGATTCTAGAATGATAACAAAGTTAGCAAGGGTTGAATATACTTTCTCGATGCTCCCTTTTGCATGGTGTATGCATTTTTTAGATGGATTGGCGATGAAAGGGTGTGCTTCATCAGACAGTGAAGGAAGAAGGAATGATGCTGGAGAGACTATTTCAGCTGAAGGGACTAATCTGACCATTACTATTTTCATTATTAAAATATTTCACATTCATTTCTTATCCTTTAAATTTCAAGTTTCTTAAAGGAAAGAACTATGTCTTATTTCCTTGGCAATCTTCTATTATACCTCAAAATCAAGTTTAACATATCATAAGTTTTCAAAAAAATAAGAGGCAAATGAATAAATAAGATACCACTTATTTCTATTTCATTATATTGTCTTTGGGACTTTTGATTGTCAATAAATAAATTGCATATCACATTTTATTTGTTATAAACTAATATTAATCCAGCTATATGGAAGTTAGGATTCACTGATGGCAATGCCTTACAATCTTAGAAGGTGTAGAAATAGATGAGTTAATATTAAAAGAATTTTTTGTTTGTGTTGATCTTTCTATGAGACTTAGTATTGCTTACTTGGTAGTGTATTGAGTTAGTAGTCAAGTAGTCTAGATAAAGTTAAATCATTAATCTTTCCCTTTGACACTTAAATGAGACACTTGGGCACATTTTGAAGAATATAGTATATTTAGAAACGAGTGTATTTAAGGTAAAAGCTACTGAGGATTTTCTTAAATGGTCCCTATACTGCACATTATACATTCCAACCCTTTAATCTTGCCTGACTTGTCACTCTTGCTATCTCAGAAATACTACCCAGGATATCAGATACTCTTTGAAATTATGACCCTGTAATGCTGCTTAACTAGAACTATTTCCTCTGTGAAATATTTTTGCATTAATCTCAACTTCATCTTGTTTTAGTCTCTTGGAACTAGTACACCTGAACTCAGGTTCTACCTTAAGCTCTTCCCAGTGCAGCTATTAAGCTCCCCCAATATCTGAATAGAAAATATTTGTTTTCTCCACACAAGCCTATCCCACTCTGTGCTATATGTCTCCAGTTTTTAAAGGCAAAATATAGCCTTTCCCCAAGCTCCATCAGCCAGGTGAGAACCCAGCTCCTATTCCTGGTCTAAGAAACAGTCACACAAAAACAACTTTTCTGCTCTAAAACCCTGTTAATAGAATGAAAAAAAAAATTTTAATGAGACTTGAAAAACTATCGTATTTTGTGCAGTGTACCCTAAAGAGGTTCAGTATTGGGAGTTCAATGTTGGGAGTTCAGTTGAGATTTATAAATCCATTCATTCTCAGTTCAATTCAGTTCAGTGGCTCAGTCGTGTCCCACTCTTTGTGACCCCATGGAGTGCAGCATGCCAGGTTTCCCTGTTCATTCATTCTAACATATCTTAAATGCCAAAATATTATGGGAAGATTGTTCCCAAGAGTGAGTGATCTGATTTGAAGGCCTAAGTGCTGGAGGTTACTGGGAAGAGAACTGGAATAGGCCATTTCTCTCAGTTGAATCACAGACACTAGGGATTGGCTGAAACACTTGAGTAGAGTGAAGCAATTCCTATGGAATGAGCCTTGGCCAGGAAAACACGCTCGTGTTGTTGAGAGAATGCAATAGCTATGGCTTCAGCTTTGTTGGAACAATATCTTAATTAGCTTGATTCTGTCTTCCTTTGGTTTTACCTGTTTTCTAGATTTGCAAGGAAATGGTTTATAATAAATGGGCATCTGGATGCCATTTTTTCCCCCTGTTTTTGGTGGCCCCTTGTTGTGCACAGAGGAAAGGATTAGTTTACTTTTATTCACATGACACTGTGTATTTTCTCAGTTTTAGAAATAATACATTCCCATTATACAAATTGGGAAATTTCAAAAATTTAGAGAAAAAATTACAGTTCCCAAACTAGATTAAAAAATCATTAAAATTTTTGGTACATTTCTTTTCAGTATGCTATGTATCTTTTAATGTATTTATAATTGTGCCATTCTACCTTCTATCACTTAAAAATAAAATATAAATGTTTTCCTTTTCATTTTTAAATATTTTAGCATATTTTGTATATATTCATGTCTTCATGATTTTGCTTATACAGGTAGACTATAATTTACTTAATTATTCCCCTTTGTTATCTATTGTGGTTGTGTTTGTTTGTTATTTTGCTTTATTTTCTCTCCTTTATGTAAGTCAAGTGCAACTTCCAAAGCCAAAGGTAGATTCTCCCATTCTGTGAGGCCATTAACTTGGAGTGAAAAAGGTGCAGGAAGGACTGAGACAACAAACTTTTGTCTATCTGTGATGTAGTTCAAAGTTGAACAGTGAACTGCTTAGCTATTAAATCAAACATCTGTTGTCAAGTCTAATTTCCGACAAATCACATAGAAAATGATCTTTCTTTACATGTTTTGCCAAGAGGAAATTTGGGAATTGGAGAGGTTTATTATCTAAAGGTAACCCGATTTTTTCCCTTTGCAGTCTCTATGTTAAATGCTGCGTAATGTCTTCCTATGGAGTTTCATTAGACAGGAACTCTGGTGCTCTTCATTTATGCATATTCATGTTTTTTTAATTTAAAATGCTTTTAGCAAAAGATTCCTTTATGTTTACCATATAATCCAATCCAATGTTTATTGATTAAAGAAACAATAGGCATTTATGTATTTTGTATTCAATATATTGTTCATATTGAATTCTCCATAGATAGCAATAAGAAAACAATATAAACCCATCAATATTAAATACCAAATCTTAATCACAAATGAGTTGTAATTGGATTCAATTGCAAATGGATTTTTTCCCTCACAGCACAATTAAAATTTACTCACAGATTTTTTTCATTAGAAAATAAAATCAGCTGCTTAGTTCTAAAAATGTACTGTGACAAGAGCAAGGGCATTTTCTCTCTGCTGGCTTTGCTTCTTGGAGGGTGTAATACTTTGGCTGTCTGTACTTTGGTGTCAGTAATCTATTCTGCAGGGGTAAATACTCTGTAAGATAAAATAGGTGCAAGACATTGTAAAAGAACAGCATTACAAAATACTTTAGTTGCCCAGATGCCCAACACATCTTCATTTCAAATATATCCAGGGATTGTATATGTTAAAATTAAATCAAGAGCAAATTTCTGTGGTAGTTCATGCCAGCTTCAGCCCAGCCTTCCCATGTGGATTTTGTCTTTGCTAGGAACAAAAAAGTATTAAACCAATTTACTTCCTTCATTTCAACTCTCTCTCACACACACATACAAAATTAAAACCCAAACAAATAAGACTTCAGCATCAAACCAAGATCTACTTCTCAAACATTCTGGTAGAAGCCAGAATGGAAAGACACATAAGAGACAGAGATGAGTCTGGCAAAGTTGAGACTGAAATTTTGCTTTTGTTAAGAAAAAAATCTCATTTCACTCTCCCTAAAGGTTTGTCTAGACACTTACAAATATTTGCCTGGAAAATCAATGAATTAAAATTTTTTCTGGAAGACATTCTGACAAATTTTTGATGACCAAGAAATTTGGGTACATTAAGGTACTCAAAATGTGACTGATTTTCACTCAGAACACATAGTTTTGTGTGTCTTTAAGCTAGTGTTTATAAATTCAACATTTTGCAGTTAAGTCTTTTCATTTTTGTCCTTTGACTTTTGTCTTCTTATGTCCTCCTCAGTAGAATCCAGTTACTGAGAAGAGATTAACTCTTGAGCTCTGTAAAGTGTTATATAAACTTCCATGATTACGAGTATGAGGGACACAAAAGGAAAAGAGTGTGTATGCGCATGTGTGCACACAGTCATGTGGATTCTCTGATCCTTTTTTCAGCAAGTATGAAAATGACAAAGGAAGGACTATGTGACTGTTTTGACAGCATTTTCTTCCCTTTTAACGGAAAGTCAGCATGCATTCCACCAAAAATTTTCTAAATGAAAAAGACAAAATTCTCATAATGAATATGAAATGAGATAAAGATCAGTTCTGAGAAGTAAGTATTAGAGAGGTAAGTTGTTAGGGCTCTAGGCCAATCTTTTGATTTGCTTTAAAAATATTATTCTCAAATAAAGAAGTACTTTTCTTAGATTTTAAAACAGTATTATAATATTTAAGGAGAATACTCAGTTCTTTAGTGGTATATTTGAGGCAGACTTCTCGAAGACTTGAGAAGAAACAAGTGGATATCTTATTGAACTCTGAAAAGAAGAAAGAGTCCAAGCTTTAAAAAAGAAAAAAAATAAGTTTTCATCTTTTCCCAAAGATAATATTCTCAGTTTTAAATGAGCATAGATTTAAATTCCCCTTTTCCCATTCCCTTTTTTCCTCCTAGTCTTTCTTAGGTCCATGTCCAACTGAAACTACTAATAAAGCAAAGGCTTGAGGTTATCTGAAAAAACGAGCAGACACATAGTTTTGTTCTCAAACTCAGCTTGTTGTTGCTTAGTCATGTCTAAATCTTTGTGACACCACGGACTACAGCATGCCAGGCTTCCCTGTCCTTCACTGTCTACCGAGTTTACTCAAATTCATGTCCACTGAGTCGGTGATGCCATCCAACCATCTCATCTTCTGTCGCCCGCTTCTCCTTCATGCCCTCAATCTTTCCCAGCCTCAGGGTCTTTTCCAGTGAGTCAGCTCTTTGCATCAGGTAGCCAAACTCAGCTACAAAATGGGACACATCTAATATGTTTTTAAAATTAATTTCTGTTGGAGTATACTTGCTTTACAATGTTGTGTTAGTTTCTATTGTACAGAAATTGAATCAGCCATACACACATATATATCCTTTCCTTTTTTGGATTTCCTTCCCATTCAGGTTACCACAGAGCTTGAAGTGGACTTCCCTGTGCTATGCAGTATGCTTTCATTAGTTATCAGTTATAAATAGTGTCAGTAGTATATATATGTCAATTCCAATCTCCCAAACCTCTCATCTCCCTTTCTGCCCTTGGTATCCATACATTTGTTCTTTACATCTGTGTCTCTATTTCTGCTTTGCAAATAAGATCATCTGTTTCAACTTTCTTGATTTCACATGTACATATTAATATATAATATTTGTTTTTCTTTTTCTGACTTACTTCACTCTGTATGACACTCTCTAGGTCCATCTAAGGCTCTACTAATGACCCAATCTTTTTCCTTTTAATGGCTACATAGTATTCCACTGTATATATATACCACATCTTCTTTATCCGTTCCTCTGCTGATGGACATTTAGGTTGCTTCCATGTCCTGGCTATTCTAAATAGTGCTGCTAAAAACACTGAGGTGCATCCATCTTTTTGAATTATGGTTTTCTCCGGGTATATGCCCAGGGTGAGTTTGCTGGTAATTCTATTTTTAGTTTTTTAAGGAACCTCCATACTGTTCTTCATAGTAGCTGTATCAATTTACATTGTGGCAATTTACATTGCAGCAATTTACATTGCCACCAACAGTGCATGAGTGTTCCCTTTTCTCCACACTCTCTCAAGCACTTATTGTTTGTAGATTTTTTGATGATGGCTATCCGGACTGCAAAACTGCAGTTTTGATTTGCAAAATAACTCTAATAAATGAGGTTGAGTATCTTTCCATGTAAGTGGTACTGGGAAAATAGGACATATCTGATAACTTTCTTTGTCTTTTGGTTCATGCAAAAGGATAAATTGAATAATGAAATCATTGCAGGGAAGAAAAACAAATTCATAAAAAAATCCAAGGACAACCAATGAAAAGTTTGACCTAATCCCAACTTAAATTGTGTTGACCTTCCTCTTAGCCATTGTATCTTATGAACAGAGGATGACATTAGTTAATGTGTTAGGGTGGCTCCTTGGTGAATAAATCTATTAAAACTCATTCTCTAAACTCATCTACCACATCATATTTGTTGATGCACCAGCAATAAATCCCCAGGGATAAAGGATGAAAAACTCAAGGAGATCTGGAAAAGTCTAGAAACAGAAATAGACCATCTACCTTATGAAGAAACTGATAAAGACTTATAACAGATGGAGGTACCCCTTCCATGGGGGTGTGGATGTGGATGAATAAGGACAGAAAATAGGACCCAAAGCTGATTCTGAGAGACAAATAAGGAATAGGAAAAGGGTGGTTCTGAAGGATAAAGCACAAATTCATCAGTCTAAACTTAGTCTTTCATAGTATGACTCCATCCTAGTATTCCACACCTATCCTTTACCACTCCCCTCAAACACACTTTCCAACCAGAAACACTGACTTAGCATCATCTAGACATGACTTTTACATACATGACCCCCCTGCCTCCTTTTGAGCCATGCATATTTTGCCCTCTCTTAAAGGCTCTTTTCTGTGCAAGTCTTCCCTAACACAACTCATAATTACCTTTTTCCTTCATGAATGTTCAGCATCTGTTGTTTACACCTCCCATTTTACATTGATGGTCTTCCCTGTTGGCTCAGATGGTAAAGGATCTGCCAGCAATGCAGGAGACTCGGGTTTGATCCCCGAGTTGGGAAGATTCCCTGGAGAAGGGAATGGCAATCCACTCCAGTATTCTTGCCTGGAAATCCCAAGGACAGAGCAGCCTGGTGGGCTACAGTCCATGGGGTCCCAAAGAGCTGGACTCAACTGAGCAACTAAGAGAACACTTTACATTGATGTTGTACTATGCTTGGGGTAAAAATTCAAAATTTTCACTACTGAACTCTAAAGTTTTATCTAACTAAGCCCCATTTCTCCGATCCTGTCTGTGTAAATCTCTGTATGGTCCTGCGCCAGCCACATTCAGCTTTGTAGAGGTCTTGAACACATTTTGTTGTTTTCCACCTCTTATTGGCACAAGGCTCTTTTAACTTGAATATTTGAGAGACAAAAGACTATTAGAATAAAAGGAAGAAGAAACCAGAGATATGTCAGGGCAAAGCTGATAGCCATGTGACTTATGAATACAGAAGATATGGGAGGTGCATCTTTGGGATCAAGTAAGCAGAAGGCATGGAGCAGAGTTCAGAGTTTGCAGGAGCTAAGGGAGAACAGTCACTAAGGTTCTGCCCCTTGATAACTGACTTCCTTGATCTTGATGACCAGACATAGCATTTGTTTGCAGACAACAGAGGAGAAAGGAAAAGGGAACCATGTTGATAGCAATGGACTTGGCATATGTTTTGTTTCCTGATAATTAAGGTCAGGCTGGCTAGGTTTTCTTCAGTCTCCATCACAGAGTTATTTTATTCTATAGCTAACACATATTCCAAATGTGAATAGAAAAAACACAATCATATTTAAGCAAAGTTAAGAAAAGCCAGAATTAAAACCTAGGCTTTTAATGTTTTATTCAGAGACCTAACATCATTCAGTAGATGTTTAACCAGAAACAAGATTAGCATGCATGAATTTGTTAGACCCTTAATTCCTGTTATTTAAAAATTCTTACATAATCAGTAAACCTTGTTATACAAATGTCTTTTACATTTAACTGCATGTGTGTGTGTGTTTGTTTGCGTGTGTATGTGTGTGTGTGTACACCTTGGGCATATTAGGTTCTCAAGTAATATTTGTTGATTTTATGTATAACCATATGCCACCAGGTTTCACCAGCCTGTGGATAAGAATAAGATTGGCATTTATACCACATTGCATTGGCATTTCAGTACCTTAGCATGTCTCTATTGCTTCTGTGAGACCGCAGCTCCCTCTAACCCCATGTGTTTCGGTGGTCCTGGCAGTGCTTCGCGTGTTGCTATATGACAACAAGGTGCTGGGCACAGCCGCTCTCTAGTCAGCTGTGGGCTCTACTTTGGCATCTGCTGTCTTGTTCTCTGGAGTTCTGTGGCTTGAACAAACAACCTGGAGAAATTGTGCAAATAACCTGGAGAAAGAGAAGCCTGAAGTGACTGCTACTCAGGTGCATGATCTCAATTTAACCTCAGTTTTTACCCTTGGTATTCACATATACCAGCCAACTTCAAAGAAATAGAGACATTGAATAGAGGACATTTTCTTGGAATATCCAAGACTGAATTATCTGTGAGAATACCGCAAAAACGTATCCACCACCATTGTAGCTCAATTTCAAGCATTTTCAGAAGGTGAAAGCCTTATTTCAAACTCCATTAATAGAACATATGCTCCAGGAAATTGCATGTAAACTGCAAGGCAGCAGAAACATGGATCCACTCTATCTCTTTGCTGTTGATGACCATTACTGTTGCAAACATTATATCATATGCTAATATAATCTTAAAGCAGAAAAAAATAATTATCATAGGAATTTAAACATAGTATCTGACTCTGATCAAGTGATCCACAAGAATAAAGACATTTCTAGCACCTCTGTCAATGAAAAGAGAATGAGCTTGGTTATGTGCCACACTCTTGCATCATCTTGATTCCTCAGAATGGACTAAATCAATTGAAAGATAAACTCACTGTAGTCAGGCATATGCTGACATGTTGGCCCCTTCACAAAAGCTCATGGACAGATTTCCTCTAGACCCAAACAAACTATGTAAAGAGTCTGTTTTGATTCTTGTTAGCTTTGCACTCTCTCAGCAAGCTGCTAAGAAAATTCAAATATGGCTACTCTTTTGGAAAGAAATGGCATTCCAGGATCTTTCAGGTTTTTTTTAAAATATAAGACAAAGTTATTTTTACAGAACAGTGCTACTCTATGAGACATTCCTGGGATGGCATACAGTTCTGGCAGTTCAGTTAATTCAGAATTTGGGCTCAAAGTGTTGTTTGAAAGACTTAAACTAATGAAAATTATGTACAAATTGACCTTTGATGTCATGGTAATGCTTGGCTCACTTTCTGTATCTGTTGGTCCCCCCAAAAGTCACTTGAGAGCCACACTATCCCCAATAATTAAAAACTTAAAAATTCACAGTTAATACATATTTGTTGAATGGAAGAATAAACATATGTTGCATATGTGTGTCCTGGAAAATTGAAGGAACTAGTATAAAAATGTCAACCCCTTGTTGTTCATTTGGAAGCATGTTTACATGTTCTTGCCTCAGCAAAGGACTATCTGATAAAACCTTATATGACTACTTTTGAAACACTTAATTTTATTTCATTCATTCTTACACCCCTGTGAGGTAGGTGTCAGCATATGCCTCAGTAAAATTGGGATAATAAGACATATTAAATGATATTTTTAAGAGTACATAATTGGTAAGTGGTAGAACAAAGACACAAAGACTTGTTTTCTTTTCCAAAATTCCCTAATGAGGACACTAAGGTTAAGAAAAGTGGAAGATTATATACTTTTGGGTCTCAGTATAAGAGTTTAGTATATATTCTGCTCTGATTTAGGCAGAGCATTGGCTGTAAATACTCTCCCCTTAATGAGCCCTTAAAAAATAAGGTAGCCGTTGGGGAAAAGCTTTGTACTGGGCAAAATGATGTGAGAATCTAGGTCTGGATTATGTCTGGACCTACTTCATATTACAAGTTGTGCAATAAACCCAGTGTCTTTATTCAGTGCTACTCTCATTCTATGTGGGTCTTTTACCTACCAGTGTTCTCTAAAAGTAATGGTTTTCTAATCCAAAGAGGAAGAAAAAGAAACTGTGCAATTATAGTGCTACCTTCTTAGAAAGATCTTAGCTTTCAAATTAATTAAGCTTATACATCTTTATAGGCTTCCCAGGTGGTGCTAGTGGTAAAGAACCAGCTTGCCAATGCAAGAGACATTAGAGATGTGGGTTTGATCCCTGCATCAGGAAGATCCCCTGGAGGAGGGCATAGCCACCCACTCAGTTATTCTTGCCTGGAGAGTCCCATGGACAGAGGAGTTTAGTGGGCTATAGTCCATAGAGTAGCAAAGAGTTGGACCTAACTGAAGTGACTTAGCATGCATGAATACACCTGTGTGATTTTCCCATAACGATTCTAGTGTAGAATAATAAGGCAATGGGTGAGAGACTCCAGTTGTGGAATATACATACATATTTCTGAGGACTATAAATTCTTGCATCATTGAGTAAAAGAGTAGAATAAAAAAATACATTGTTAGAAAAGACTGAGGTTTTCTCAAAACCATAAGATATGATCATTTCCTTAAGGCTAAGCAACTAACCAATTATAGATCACTGAATCCTGAGTACTGAGCTTTTCTCCAGGAGACAGTATTCCCCTCATGATCATCCTGAAATATGTTGTGGTTTGATATTTTGAGTATTTTTGGAATGAAAGGTTCTGCTTCTCTCAGAGAGTTTTTAATCATACAGATGATTCTCATTATCAATTTCTAAATATACTCATTAATGAAGGCAGGAGGCCCAAAGAACAGAATAGATAACCTAAGGCTGTTGATAATTTAGATATAACTTGTCGTTGGTATCAGAATCTAAATTAATACTTACAATTTGAGTCGTGAAGTTTTTAATATTTTAAGCAAAATCATAAAGCTCTAAAAGGAAAACAATCTATAAAAGCTGGAAAAATTTCCCTCATTGCGTACTACCCCAAAGTGCTTGCAAATAAACTATCCAGAAAAATAAATCTCCTTTCTCTATTCCTTCTTATATTAGTTCAACAAAGATGTACTGAATGTCTGCTCTGTGCCATCTGTCCCACATACTGAGCCAATCTCATGACTATCACAAGTTTTAAATGCAAGTGGCTTTTAAATATTAGCCAATGATTAAAGCACCTTGATTTGACCCACATCTGTTTCCCCTCTCCACTATCCTGTATAGTCTTGTTTCACAGGCTGGATTTCAGGTTAAACATTTTCAGTGTTCTCTGCTTCAAACTCCCCTTTCCAGAGATCGAGTCTATTTGGCTTACTCTCAATTTAAATATACTTCTTTTAGGAAGACTTTCTTGATGCCCCAAGGTGGGGTTCAAGGCACCTTTTATGGGTTCACACAATTGCCTTTTTACTTGATATAACTCCTACTAGATTATCATGCCACTTGGGGGCAGAGACCAATCATCTTTCTCCTTACAGCCTCAGCAGTTAACATGGTGCCTAACGATGGTTGTGCATCTTTAAGTTGCTTCAATTTCTTTGCAGGCTTCCCTGGTGGCTCAGATAGTAAAGAATCTGCCTGTAATGAGGGAGACCTGGGTTTGAACCCTGGGTCAGGAAGATCCCCTAGAGAAGGGGGTTGGTGAAAGAGGTAGAGAAAGCAGGGAGGCTGGTGTCAGGAAGATTTTCCAAGGGTTCAAGGGAGGGACTATAGGTATGAAAGATGATGGAGGAGAAGAAGTGTTGAAGGGAATTAGAAGCTAGCATACTCTAGGGTTATATATCCATGTGTCTTTTTGAGAAGAATATTCATATATTTCATCACATTTTCAAAAGGATCAGACCCAAAAGTGTTAAGTATTGATATGAGCCAAGTCACATTAAATGTTCTGATCTCAAAGACCTTCTATTAGAAGTGGTAGCCAGTCCACAGAAACACTGCAACGCAAATTGATAAATTTTTATAACACAAAATGAAAGGACCACTTTGTAAAAAAAAAGGTTTCTAAAAAAGAAAAACTGTTTTGGATAATTTGTGATTTGTATAACTGAATTGTATAATTCACTGAGTTGTATCAGTCTCTCCTTGACCTTCCTAAATAATAGGGCAGTGGGAAAAACTAGAAAATAAGATTATTGAGCAGCTACTAGGTTATAGGCCTAAAGAGTATTTGTATCAATGAGGCCACATTTACACATATTCCAAATGATGATGGTTTCCAAACCTCACTTGCATTACTAAGAAGCTCTCTGATTCTTTCTTGTAGTTTTTCTCTACAAAATTTTCAAACCTCCAGAGCTTGAAACCTGTGTGTACAAGACAGTTCACTGTGTTTTCTCACTTGCCTTTCTCCACTTGCTTGCAAGTGGGAGCCAGGCTGTCCTCCTGGAGGCTGGGTTGCAACACTGCAGTGTTTCTGATAGCCACATGGAGGTGGAGAAGCCAGGACTGGTGTGGCTCAAACCTGTTACCCTTGGTTACATATCAAAGTCCCCTGTTGTGCTGCTGATAGTAGCTAAGGCTGCCTCTTCCTGACAGCTTTATGGAGAGGTGGTTCACCTCTGGGGTTATCTCCTGCCATCTTGATGACAAAATTTACAAGAGATCGGTCAACAGTTTGCTGACACAGCATGTTTTTACAATGCAAGCGGGCCATTTTTCACTTCTGCCTTTTTTCTTAGTAAGGAGTGTCCCTCGGTAATCCTGTCTGGATTGCAAAGTGCTATAGCTTTTTAGTGACACTGCTTTATGGGACACACACACACACACACTTTTTTCCCAAAGGTTCAATTGACGCTCCCACGTGACAGGATTGTGATGGGTTATTTAAAGCTACATGAGGGTCTCAGAAACTGCAGGCTTTTCTGGTAGCTCAGTGGTAAAGAAATCTGCCTTCCAATGCAGTAGACAAGGGTCTGATCCCTGGGTTAGGAAGATACCTTGGAGAAGGAAATAGCAACCCACTCCAGTATTCTTGCCTGGAGAATCCCATGGACAGAGGAGCCTGGTGGGCTACAGTCTGTTCCAAAGAGTAGGACATGACTTAGTGACAAAATAACAACAACAAAAACATGGGGGTCTCAGAAATTGTACTCCTCTATCTCTCTCATCCTGGGGGGCTATTTTTAATTCATATGTCCCTACTCCTTTCCATTTAAGGTGTACCCCTTCTCAGAAGCCCATTATTCTTTATCTGCAATCTAACCTCCATCCAAGCAGCCGATCAACTGGACATGTATTTCTGTACACACACATATCTCCATGAAGTCCTGAGCCATGGTCTTTCTCCTTCTGGGACTCTGGGTAAGTCTGCTGTGTAAATCAGTAATTGAGAATCAATACTCAGGATTAGCTAAGGATCCAAGCTACAATGCAAATAGATGTTAGGGAGGGGTTGCTCCAGTTCCACTGGCCAACAGTACTGGAGCCTCAGAACACTGATTAAATAATTTTACAAAAAAATTCTAAATAGGATATCATTTGTACTTTTACATTAATAAAAAATAATTAGATGTGTTTCAATTTTTGACTTTTCAGTCTGTTTGGCTAATAGTTTTTATACTTCTATTGTTTATCTTCATATTTGGGGACTGTATCTTTCTCACAATTTTTATCTAAATTAATGGAAAATACAAAACTTTAAAATTATTTTCTAATATTTTTTTTCTAATAATTTTCAGTCAAGGTCCAGATTTTTCTCTTTAAATAAATTTAAATTTTTAAATGAATTTAAATTATTAAGTAAATAACAGAAGTTTTCCAGGATTATAAGAAAAACAAAAGCAAAAATCTTTGTCCCCTTTAATACAGTGGTCAAAGGGGAAAAAATAGAGGAGTTTGCAGAACTTACAAAGTGGCCTAATATCTAATATTTTAATAAACTCATACTAGAGACCTCTATGTCATAAAAGCTATCTTAAGAGTGTGCAAGTCTTACTCATTTCAATGAATGCCTGATGTGAGTTTTCCAGAGTGGGGATTCACTTGAATATTTAAAATACTGTAGAGGTGATAGCAGAGGCCAACTGGGAACTCAGAGGCTCTGATGTTCAAAGGTCACCACCTAAGAGAGGCTGAACCTCTTTCAGAGCTCCAGTCAAAGTTGCTTCACCTCTGGGTTTCAGCATTGCAGAAGAGTAAGGACTCCTGTATACTTTGTGAATTCATTACTTTGTAAAATAGGGAATTGTGTCTTGGTAGGTTTCTGAAAGAATTTTCTGAGGATAATACCTGTGAGTCAGCCATATCTGATTTTCTGTAGTAGTTTTAAGAGATCCCTGTGGAGGACTATAGAGATGGATGGGACCACTCCACACCTTTGCTTAATCAGTGTCAGGGAAACACCCTGTGAAAAACATTTGTGAGGTTGGTCATCCGCCTCTATTTTTATCTGCCCCAGAACTAAGAGCTGCACTTTCAGCAGGGAAGATGAGTGCTAGGACAAGCATGGTCCTGGCATCTCAACTGCTATTTCTGGTCCTGAGACTGGCCACGTGGACAGGGAGATGTAGAGAGTGAGGAAGCCCCCTCGTGAACCAGGAAACTATGAAGAGCAGATGCTTGTCTTATCTCCTTTCTCTTTCACCCTTAAACATCTTCTCATGACCTTTGGCTTTTTTTTGTAGTCATTCTTGTTTTTTTTTGCTGTTGTTGACTTAACTAGATATTAAAAGGAGCAAAAGGATAAAAAACATTGATATGATGTGTTATCCTTCCAGTGACATTGCATTTTAGAAGAGGGTAGGCAAAGGGTGAAACAAATGCTTAACCCAAAGCAATACATTAGTAGCAGTGATCTTTCATTCTTCTATAAGAGAGGTATTTTTAGTCAGCAGGACTTTCTAATACCCCACCTATGAAAATGATGCTTTATACTTGTCTTAAAAAGATAGTAATCGGAAGAAGCGGAGGAGAACGGCGGTGGGAGCCCAGTCGGAGAGCTGAGAGCTTAACCAAAGTGTTCTGAGCTGTGGCTGCAGTGAGACAAGGGGGCCTGAGTAAGGCCTCCAGGAGCTCAGGGTGGTACCCAACTGCCAGCCGGCAGGAAACCCGACTTCAGGCCTTCCACTCCAAGAAACTTTATTCGGCCAACAGCCCGAGGGAACGTGCGAGCAGATTCTTTCAGGGCCTTCCGACTACAATCCAGGCTGGCTGACGCCTTGGAGCTGGCCTAAAACCTGCAGCAGAGACCAGTCAAGCTGACCGGGACTCTTCACCTACAGAACCTGGATGCCTCGGAGTTCCTCCAGTGAATACATTCATGTGACCATGACAGCAGAGAATATCTTTGTGAATCCAGAGGACCGACTGACCAGGTGTTGGCGATTACAAACAGATCTTCTGTAAACATCTGTGTCCAGATTTTTCTGTGGCCGGGAGGAGCCAAGATGGCGGAGGAGTAGGACGGGGAGGCCACTTTCTCTCCTACAAATTCATCAAAAGAATAACTGAACGCAGAGCAAACTTCGCAAAACAACTTCGGATCGCTAGCTGAGGTCATCAGGCGCCCAGAAAAGCAGCCCATTGTCTTCGAAAGGAGGGCTGTATAGTTGGAGAAGTCCTGAGACTACAGGAAGAATAAAACTGAAATCCAGAGGCAGGAGACTTAAGCCCAAAACCTGAGAACACCAGAAAACTCCTGACTACATGGAACTTTAAGTAATAAGTGACCGTCCAAAAAGCCTCCATACCTACACTGAAACAACCACACACCCAAGAGCAATAAAGTTTTAGAGCAGACCATACCACGCAAATTCTCCACCAACGCAGGAACATAGCCCTGAACAATCAAACATACAGGCTGCCAGGACACACCCAACACAGAGACCCATCTCAAAACTCATTACTGGGCACTCCATTGCCCTCCAAAGAGAAGAAATCAAGTTCCACGCACCAGAACACTGACGCAAGCTCCCCTAACCAGGAAATCTTGACAAGCCAATCGTCTAACCCCACCCACTGGGTTAA